>NW_024377801.1:0-24160 GCF_016835505.1 Polypterus senegalus
ACTCAATCAACTTCCTTTTGTTGTTTATAACACTGTATACCACCAGCTGTATGAGATGGAAATGCATGTGTTCCACAAAATATAAAAAATATACAAAAATATATTTTTTAGCTTATACAGCTTATACATCTCTAGGTACCTGACTCCCTGATAAGCAAGGCTTCAGTTGGGAGAGGTTTTTGCAGTTTGTGCAGCGGTTTGTGCAGCGGATGGTATAGCAGATGCTTGCTGCTTGGGCTTATTGACACATTTACAAGACAAAAGACACTGATGGAGAGGTGCAAGCTAATTTAAGGTTGGCCGGATTTACACGTTTTTTCGTAGTTTTAGTAATTCTAGTGTTAAAAGGTCTTTTCAATATTCAGAAAACTTTCTAAAAGTTGATATATTTGGTCTTGCATCATAAAATCTTAACAATGCCTACCATGTAATAAATTATAATTTTAGTTATTGTCCCTTTCAAAAATTCTAGAATCCTTCATGATGGCTCTTATACTGAAACTAGTCCTTCCATTTAACATGCAGTGCCGTTGAGTGCTTTGTAAAGGGTTTTATAGTACTTGTGCAGCTCAAAAATATTCAGTAATGCTTTGATCCACATACCTGATGCATTCTAGCTGGATTTAAACAAAGTCTTGTCTGTTATTACTGGAGAGGTAAAATGTGCTTTATTCTTCAGCAAACTTTTAAAAACAAATATCTGATGGCAAAAATAAGGATTTGCGGTTTCCTTGGTTTAAGGAAATGTAATATAATTTATTTTCCCACTAAAATATAATATTCATCATGCAATTCGATTTTTCTTCATTATAGCATTGTCTTTTTTAAAAGTCATTGTCAGTTTCAACAACTGCAGAATATAAAGTATTTTGTTGCTAAAACAGTAATCATGACTTATCTCATTCTGAACTTTTTTAAACAACTGATAACTAAGATTACAATTTCTTTGCTTAAGGATTTACTGAATATTTTGTTTGTCTAATATTTAATTTCTTGTGAATGTAAAATGTTCCGATTCTTTTTTTATTACTGAACAAATTTTAAGACTTCTTCAAACATCAGGATTTGAGACTGTTTCACTTTTAACAAGGTACCTGAATCACATTGATTAAACAAAAAATACATCTTATTGATAGATGAACCACTGGTTTTAAGGAAAGATGTTGTTTCTGCTAGTTGGATGAGAGTTTACTTCTACATATTAGTTATAACTTCCCACACTGACACTCAGAGGTACCTCAATATGACTGTCAGAGTTCACAACTCATTAGGTTGTGGCTACTAAGTTTAAAATGAATGTCTCTCCTGACAAGATGTCAAGTTATTATATACTGCTCAAAAGAATTAAAGGAACACTTTTTAATCAGAGTATAGCATAAAGTAAATGAAACTTATGGGATATTAATCTGGTCAGTTAAGTAGCAGAGGGGGTTGTTAATCAGTTTCAGCTGCTGTGGTGTTAATGAAATTAACAACAGATGCACTAGAGGGGCAACAATGAGATGACCCCCAAAACAGGAATGGTTTAACAGGTGGAGGCCACTGACATTTTTCCCTCCTCATCTCCTCAAGGGCATGGAGGAGATTCTAGGAGACAAGCAGTTACTCTAGGAGAGCTGGAGAGGGCCATAGAAGGTCCATAACCCATCAGCAGGATCAGTATCTGCTCTTTTGGGCAAGGAGGAACAGGATGAGCACTGCCAGAGCCCTACAAAATGACCTCCAGCAGGCCACTGGTGTGAATGGCTCTGACCAAACAACCAGAAAGACTTCATGAGGGTGACCCAAGGGCCCCATGTCCTCTAATGGGCCCTGAGCTCACTGCCCAGCAGCATGCAGCTCGATTGGCATTCGCCATAGAATACCAGAATTGGCAGATGCACCACTGGTGCCCTGTGCTTTTTACAGATGAGAGCAGGTTCACCTGAGCACGTGACAGAAGTGAAAGGGTCTGGAGAAGCCATGGAGAACATTATGCTGCCTGTAACATCATTCAGCATGAGCAGTTTGGTGGTGGGTTAATGATTGTCTGGGGAGGCATATCCATGGAGGGTCACACAGACCGCTACAGGCTTGACAAAGGCACCTTGGCTGCCATTAGGTATCAGGATGAAATCCTTGGACTCATTGTCAGACTCTATGCTGGTACAGTGGCTCCTGGTGCCCGACAATTCCTGGCCTCATGTGGTGAGAGTATGCAGGCAGTTCCTGGAGGATGAAGGAATTGATACCATTGACTGGCCACCACACTTTCCTGACCTAAATCCAATAGAACACCTCTGGGACATTATGTTTTGGTCCATCCAATGCCACCAGGTTGCACCTCAGACTGTCCAGGAGCTCAGTGATGCCCTGGTCCAGATCTGGGAGGAGATCCCCCACAACACCATCTGTCACCTCATTAGAAGCATGCACCGATGTTGTCAGGCATGTATACAAGAACACAGGGGCCATACAAAGTGCTGTGTACAATTTTGAGTTGCTGCAATTAAATTTTGGCAAAATGGACTAGCCTGCCACATAGTTTTTTCACTCTGATTTTTGGGGTGTCTTTGAATTCAGGGCTCTGTAGGTTGATCATTTTCATTTCCATCAAACGATGTGGCATCCTTTCGTTCCTAACACATTACCCAGTCTATATCAGTATAGATATCGGGAGGATTTATTTTTCCCATTGAGATCTGATGTGTTTTCAAAGTGTTCCTTTAATTTTTTTGAGCAGTTTAGTTGACTGCTATTATGAACCTGCAGATTTTGGATGATGCCACTAGCTGCATCAAGACCTTAGCTTAAATTAAACTGAAATAACTTTTTATCTTTTTGGCCACTCTAGAATGCAGATGTTGAGGTAGGTAACTACATTTCTTCACTGCAAACATTTCTTTTGAAATGTTTTTAAGACTGTTGTTTTAGTAGAAAAGGATGTCTGTGGCACTGAAAGTCTTACCAAACATGGTAATGATCACTTTGCTCTATGCAGAAAGTTAGAAAAATCCCTCATCTTGTGAACAGTTATCAGCAAATCATTAGAAGGGTACAGTAGTACATGAAGAAGTTGGAAGGAAACCAACTTAAAGCTGGTTAACCACAGTGTTTATTATAAAACCATGAGCATACATAATAGTAAGAAGTAAGAAGACTACAAAGCTCCAGACTTCATCTCACTGTCAGCACTGCTAAAGGTTCTCTCAGTGTGGAGAAACAATTGTTGGGAAAATTGGGGTAGAAAACACTCAAAAAGACCAATGAGAAAATAACTTGTAAGAATCAGATTAGAAAAGAATGATGCAATCCTTACAAATCTTTCTGTTAGCTCAAACAAATGGCACAAATTTACCCATCATGTTAAACAAGACCTATGATGATGAGCTTGTTAGTAAGTGTCTGAATGATGTCACCTCTTATGGTCTATACTCCTTTTTGTCCATTGGACTAACAGACGTCTCTAATATCTCATTTGGCAAAGAGATTAGCTCTTCTCTTCTCTGTGTTATATGCACACCAGCTCCCAGATAAACATCTCACTAGGAAAGTCTGATTTGTGTTGGTTCTGTGGTTCTGCCACAACTGCACGAGTTAATACAAGATCTAAAGAGTTAATAGACATGCATCAAAGGGAGAAGTGGAATGTTTTTCTTTACATGACCAGTGCACAGCAGGAGACTAAAACATGTCTAGAGATAGAGATGTTTATTGCTGCACAGCAGGACACAGTTTGAACACAACAAGTTACAGCATATGGCTACATTATGCTGAAGAAATTAACCATGTAGACTCAAAGCAAGTAGACTCGAGAAGAGTTCTGAACTTATCAGCAGGTCTTCTGGCACCCAAAAGAACAATGTCATCAGCGACACAAACAATTCACTTTGCTTTACACATATGCCTTTCTTATTTGGCTATTTAGTGACTGCAATCATTTCAAGCATTATAGTCACAATTCACATCAATACTGGAATCATCACTTCACGTTTCTTCACTAATGTGTTACTTGTACATGAGAAACCTGAATGTGAGGGATGTACTTGGCACAGCTAAGAAACAGAAAACAATGGTTAAAGCTAGAGAGGAGGATTGATGTCAAAAACCTCAGGCAAGCTTTCCTCATTCAATGTGTTTATTGGATAACACCTTCTACAGATAACCCAAGGCATATTCTCATCTTTTCTATCACTAGCTCCTGTATAACTGCACCAGGCTAAGGTAATGAACAGGTACATGCCTTGTTAACTCAGATACAATGTCAGGCAAGCATCAGACTTCTGAAATTCTTAGAAAGGGAAGACAAGGAGTCAAAAATGGGTAGGGTCAGAAATAAAAAAAGACTTGTAATCTAAACATCAAATGCATAAAACATAATCCAACAAAATCAAGTCAAAATACTCAGTCCCTAGGCTACCATCCATATTCTAAAATATAATGAAAAAAATACTTGAGAAAAAAGGTTTTGTTTTTAATCCAATACACAGAGACCAGGAACTTTATGCTGCCATCTTTTACAGTGAGCCTTTAGGGCAAAAGCTGCCACATGGCTGGCAATGGTTTTAGCCATTGTAAACAATACAGCTGGGGTCATGCAGAAATAGGCACAAAGCAGCATTTTCAGAATACAGATATACATTGTAATTAATTACAAAAACAAAAAAAAAATGTACACTAAGTCCAAAAAAGATGTTCCAAGCCCAAGACCACAACACACATTTTCTGACCCTTTGCTTGTATACTAGCTGCATCTGTGTGTGATCCTGTGCAAGTTAAATAACCTGCTGGTGATGCAGAAGTAAAAATCATATGTAACCATTTGTATTATAACTGTCCATGTCAATCTTTTAAAAATGTTTTTTCACCAGTGAAGGAGAAATAGTAGTTCTCTCCCTCTGTCTCCCCTAAGATCTGCTGGTCCACTTACCACCGATAGCATCTCATCTGTGAGTCCTTCCAAGTGCCAGGATGTTGTGAAATGGAGTCAGGAACATGACGAAAGGACTGTGACACCTCCACAAATTGTCAAAAAAAGCAGACCCAAGATCTTTATTGGTCATCCCAAAACAGGCGTACCCCTGACCAGCTTACCCTCCATCCACTACCTGCAGGCTTAATGGGGAAATTGGCTTTGAGAGTTCATAATGGTCCTAACAGTCTGTGAAATATCAAAATGCGTTACAAGATGGAGAAAATCATGAAAACTCCAGTTTGTAACCAAATGACCATAAGGATTCTTTATAAATGACTATGTTCAATGGCAAAAAAATAAAAATAAAAAAAGGATTCAAAAGTAACAAATAAATGTCCTAATGGTAAATGGCCTGTATTTGATATAGCGCCTAACTAGAGTTCAAGAACCCCCCTAGGCGCTTTACAACACAACAGTCATTCACCCATTCATATGCAGATGATGATAAGCTACTATGTAGCCACAGCTGCCCTGGGGCACACTGACAGAAGTGAGGCTGCTGAACACTGGCGCCACCAATCCTTCCGACCACCACCAGCAGGCAAGGTAGGTTAAGTGTCTTGCCCAAGGACACAACAGCTGCATTCTCATGCCGGGAGCCAGGATCGAACCCGCGACCCTCCGATTGCTGGACCACCCACTCTACCGACTGAGCTACTGCTGCCCTAATAATAAATCCATAAAATAATTCAATGACTAGAACAGAAAGGAATGAAGACTCCATGAAATCATACAACCTTTAGCCTTTTATAATTATAAATAACACCACATATGAAAATAATAATTAAAAAATAACAATAAAACAAAAAGTACACATAAGACAGGGGATGAAACAGGCGAAAAACATAACACAAAGTGACCTCACCTTTGCCCTGTAAGCACACACACTGTTGCACCTTGTGAACTTCTAAAACTGAATGACTGCATGTTTGTAATGAGTGCAACTCTCACTGTATCCGAGATGGAGTAAAAACAAAACACAGGGTATATCTCTTTTTATTCAAGTATGGTCTTGTTAAATATTGTCAAAAATTGGCATAACTATATTCACATATTTTAACAAAGATTTAGAAATACAGTTAAATGTTTAAGGATACTTCTCAAAAATTATATACAATAAAATCAAAAGAGACAATGATGGCACCCATTAAATAGCATACTTTGATTCTTTTCACGTTCCTCTGTTTTGGGCATTGGGTTGCAACCTGCTTGGAGGCTGATCATCTCTGTTACACTGCAGCAATGTCTCAGCAGAATGCAAGCCTGTGCCTGCACCTAGAATATACTCAGTTATATATACTTGTTTTCATGAAATTTTAATAAGTTACAAATTATACCAAGGCATTAATCTAATAATACATAGCTTTATTGGTATGTCAATATGCAAGTATCCCTCAGTCCTTACAGAGTCCACAGTTTTAAAAGTAATGTCTTCTAGTTGTCCATTCTTTCTTTATCAGTACTTTTCTGATGCAGCTGCTGAGTGTATAGGATGTTTACTTTAGTTGTTATCAATTCCATCAGCATACAACCTTTGTTTTGCTCCAACTTGAGGACACCTCATGTAGCAGGTCAATAAAGTCTTTTGTTTGTCTTGGTTTCCTTAACCTTTCTAATAATGCAGCTTTATGTGAAGTAACAAGGCTAGTCGGCTATGCGTTTGCATTCAACAATCACAGCAGGAGCTGAACAATATAACGGTAATACATATATGTATTTTTGAAAACTACTTAAGAATAATTTTACTGCAGATGTTTTAGTTGTTTAAGCTAACCCACCTGTTTAATCAAAATCACTGATACTGAAACAATAACTCCTTTGAATAAAGGTCAATTTGACTGAACTCATTTAAAGCATTCTATGTAAGAAAAGGTGATTAATGAGTAGAAGAAAATCAATGCATTACTCAAAAATATACCTATAACCAGTAATCATATTTAGATGGTAGGTCTTACAGCACACAAGACTAGCCCTGATTAAGAACTGAGAAGCTCCTTGTAAAATTACATTCTAGCCTTACTTTAACATTTGTTTATGCTGTAAAGTACTCAGTGACACATTAAACTGTCCATAAATCAGAACTGATCAGAATAGAAAAATGAGGACAGAACCACTCAGTATTTCATTTTTCATCTGGCTTTACATGCAACAAATATATTATAATGCACATTGTGGTGGAAATGAAATATTTTCTCATCCCATTTTCTATTAACCTTCTGTGATTATAGTTTTCAGCATCCAAAACAGCTGATAGATTTGTAAAATGTCTATTATAAAACATTAGGTGATGGACAAAATTATGAATGCCACCTGAAACAGGTAATTAAATGACACTTCAAATGCAGCTGCATAGGTGAGTCACATTCGGTTGATTAGCAATTAGCTGTGTGTGTCAGCTTTGACAGACATATGACAAGTAGCACTTTGCTATGTGAGTTTTGAAAGCAACATGAGGCAACATGAGGCAGAGTCAAATGAGACCAAATAACTGATCTGTGTCAGAGGGTGCAGTCTCCAAAAGATCGGTAGCATATGCTAAACATGGACAAATCACATCCTAAATATTCAAAGCTCACCAACAGGGATAAACCAACATTTCACAGTATAGTCTCTAAATGCCGCAAAAGTACAAACTCAAAAATTGTCATGCAGAACTGAAGTAGCATTTCTGTCACTCACTCAACTAAAACTCTGCATTAAGAACTTGACAAAGCCGGAATATATACAAAGGTTGTCATCTGGAAAAAACCTACTTACATCTCAGACCAAGATATAAAGAGGCATAACCTGATGGTATAGTGAGGCATAATTTGATCTAAGCACCACAACACCTTGGACCATGGAAAAATGGAAAAAATTAATATGGTCTGATGAGTTATCTATTACCTAGGTTCATACATCTGGGCAGGTTTACATGTGGAGAAAGCTAAAGATGTTCTCAACCCACAATGTCTGTTGCTAGCTGATTAACATAATGGGATAATCCATAATAGTAGGTGCAGCCATCACATGGGAGTCAATAGGTCCAGGTGAACCCTGTTGTTCCAACATCTTTATGATGTTTCCTTGTTGCTGGATGATAATACACAACACTAAACTTTCATGGACACCAGGATGAACTCAAATGTCATAAATGACCTTCTTAATCACTAGTTGTAAACATCATTGAACTTTCTGTTGCAAAGTAAATGTATTATCATGGGTTATGTAAGACTTTTCAAGTCTGTTACTAATTTGGTCTACTCTTGCACCTTAAGTTTATCACACAGATACAAATACACATAGGGTTCCTATTGACAAAGTCTCAGATGAAAGCCTAATTGTCAGTTGCCCCACAATATTCTACTTAGAACCCCTTCACATTCATACATAGATATCCTTAAATAGACAATGAAGCCATAATATGTCTCACAATATTTTGTAGGAGTCTCTACTTAAGAAGTACTATCACCGGCACTGACAAACATATGGGTTCAATGTTACAGAATTAAAAGTGCAAGTCTTTTGGTTATGCCACTTACCAAGCAAAAAATATATCCTGGTTTTAACTGTGGATATCTTTCTTTTGAGGAGCGACTTCTTAGCCTTGAGAAATACGATGGGCAAGAAATTTGGCTACTCCACATACATGCGTGTTAATTTTCAATATATTATTTCAATCACTCTAAATAAATAAATTACAAAAGTTATTTGCAGTCATACTATCATGGAAAACTGAGACAGTCTAAAAACATAAAAGGGAGTGCCATAGGGCAGAACGTCAATGTAGAAAGACTAAAGTAACAGTCTAGTATGAAATCCTAAAGGCTCATATAACTAAATATAACTCAGCAATTTGTCTAGAAAGAATGTCTTACTTTACTAAAAATTTGAATAACAGTGCAGAAAATCCAAAAGTCTTATTTTCAACTGTTGATTGCTTTTTAGACCCAGCTACATTAGTACTGAAAGCATCAGACGCTAAAATTTTGCCTTAAATTTGCCAAATTTATTAAATTTACTATGAAATTGACTTCAAAGAAAAATTTTGAGCCTTAATGATTAAAATTCTTCATTAAAATTAGTTTATCTGAACTTCACATAATAATTACTCAGTAAAAACAGTCCACTTGTATATTAAACCCCATTCCTAAAAGCTTCTTTAAATAAGTTTCTGATGTACTAATCAACATCGTTCTTAACATAGTAAGTTGTTCATTGGATTCTTTCAATACTGCCAGAATTAAGCTTCTGCTTAAGAAAAGTAACTTTGATTATAGGCCAATCTCCAATTTGCCTTTCCTCAGTAAAATTCTAGAAAAAGTAGTTTTTTGTCATTTAAGTGATTATTTGAATAAAAATGTTATTCTTGATCAGTATCAGTCAGGTTTTAGATCAAATCATAGTACTGAAACAGTTCTAGTTAAATTAGTAAATGACAGCCAGTGGGTAGGACTTTTGGGTACTGCCTCAGGCTGGTTTAAATCTTATATATCCAGACAGAAATACTTTATCTGTTATGGCGATTGTGCAACAAAAATACATAATATTCTATGGTGTACTGCAGGGATAAATTTTGGGACCATTATTTTTACTTTACATGCTTCTGTTAGACTAGATATTTCAAAATATGATGTAAATTACCACAGCTATGCTGATGATGCACAGCTCTATTTAACCATTGTACCTGATGACCCAGAAGCTCTAAATCCTTTGATCCAGTGCCTTACTACTATAACACAATGGATGAGTATGAATTCCTGTAAACTAAACATGGAAAAAAAAATATTTTTAAGTAAAACGATTTTATTTACTTTAGTTATAAATGCACTGCAAGTTGGGCGTGCATTGGGTGAGAAAGAAGATTTTTGGAGTGAGTTGGATGAAATGATGAACAGTGTACCCAAGGGACAGAAAGCGGTGATTGGAGCAGATTTCAATGGGCATGCTGGTGAAGGGAACAGTGGAGACGAGGAGGTGATGGGTAGGTATGGTGTCAAGGAGAGAAATGAAGAAGGTCAGAGGATAGTGGATTTTACAAAAAGGATGAACACGGCTGTGGTGAATACGTATTTTAAAAAGAGGGAGGAACATAGGGTTATGTACAAGAGTGGGGGAAGATGCACACAGGTAGATTATATCTTATGCAGAAGAGTTGGTCTGAAGGAGACTGAAGACTGCAAAGTGGTGGCAGGGGAAAGTGTAGTTAAGCAGCATAGGATGGTGGTCTTGACGTTGGAGATCAAAAAGAGGAAGACAGTGAGGGCAGAACCATAGATCAAATGGTGGAAAAAGGAAGACTGCAAGGTTGATTTTAGGGAGGAGGTGAGACAGGCTCTGGGTGGCAGTGAAGAGTTACCAGACAGCTGGGAAACTACAGCAGATATACAGTAGTAAGGGTGACAGCAAGAAGGGTGCTTGGCGTGATATCTGGAAAGAGGAAGGAGGAAAAGGAAACCTGGTGGTGGAATGCAGAAATACAGGAGATTATACAGAGGAAGAGGATGGCAAAAAAGAAGTGGGATAGTCAGATAGATGCAGAAAGTAGACAACAGTAGAAGGAGATAAGGTGCAAGATGAAGAGAAAGGTGGTGAAGGCTAAAGAAAAGGTGTATGATGAGTTGTATGAGAGGTTGGACACTAAGTAGGGAGAAAAGGACCTGTACCAATTGGCTAGACAGAGGGACCGAGCTGGGAAAGATGTGCAGCAGGTTAGGCTGATAAAAGATAAAGATGGAAACATACTCACAATTGAGAAGAGTGTGTTGAGCAGATGGAAAGAGTATTTTGAGAAGCTGATGAATGAAGAGAACGAGAGAGAAGAGGTTGGATGATATGGAGATAGTGAATCAGGAAGTGCAACGGATTAGCAAGGAGGAAGTAAGGACAGCTATGAAGAGGATGAAAAACGGAAAGGCCGTTGGTCCAGATGACATAAGCATGGAGGTGTTTAGCAAAGATGGCAGTGGAGTTTTTAACCATATTGTTTAATGGAATCTTGGAAAGTGAGAGGATGCCTTAGGGGTGGAGAAGTGTACTGGTGCCGATATTTAAGAATAAGGGGGATATGCAGGACTGCAGTAACTACAGGGGAATAAAATCGATGAGCCACAGCATGAAGTTATGGGAAAGAGTAGTGGAAGCTCAGTTAAGAAGTGAGGTGATGATAAGTGAACAGCAGTTTGGTTTCATGCCAAGAAAGAGCACCACAGATGCTATGTTTGCTCAGAGGATGTTGATGGAGAAGTTTAGAGAAGGCCAGAAGGAGTTGCATTGCGCCCTTGTGGACCTGGAGAATGCATATAACAGGGTGCCTCGAGAGGAGCTGTGGTATTCTATGAGGAAATCGGGAGTGGCAGAGAAGTACATAAGAGTTGTACAGGATATGTATGAGGTAAGTGTGACAGTAGTGAGGTCTGCAGTAGGAGTGATGGATGCATTCAAGCTGGAGGTGGGATTACATCAGGGATCGGCTCTGAGCCCTTTCTTATTTGAAATGGTGATGGACAGGTTGACAGACGAGATTAGACAGGAGTCCCCGTGGACTATGATGTTTGCTGATGACATTGTGATCTGTGGCAATAGTAGGGAGCATGTTGAGGAGACCCTGGAGAGGTGGAGATATGCTCTAGAGAGGAGAGGAATGAAGGTCAGTAGGAACAAGACAGAATACATGTGTGTAAATGAGAGGGAGGTCAGTGGAATGGTGAGGATGCAGGAAGTAGAGTTGGCAAAGGTGGAGAAGTTTAAATATTTGGGATCAACAGTACAGAGTAATGGGGATTATGGAAGAGAGGTGAAAAAGAGAGTGCAGGCAGGGTGGAAAGGGTGTAGAAAAGTGTCAGGAGTAATTTGTGACAGACGAATATCAGCTAGAGTGAAAGGGAAGGTTTACAGGACAGTAGTGAGACCAGCTATATTATATGGTTTGGAGACTGTGGCACTGACCAGAAAGCAGGAGACAGAGCTGGAGGTGGTAGAGTTAATGATGCTAAGATTTGCACTGGGTGTGGCGAGGATGGATAAGATTAGAAATGAGTACATTAGAGGGTCAGCTCAAGTTGGACAGTTGGGAGACAAAGTCAGATAGGCGAGATTGCGTTGGTTTGGACATGTGCAGTGGAGAGATGCTAGGTATATTGGGAGAAGGATGCTAAGGATAGAGCTGCTAGGGAAGAGGACAAGAGGAAGGCCTAGGCGAAGATTTATGGATGTGGTGAGAGAGGACATGCAGGTGATGGGCGTAACAGAACAAGATGCAGAGGACAGAAAAATATGGAAGAAGAAGATCTGCTGTGGCAACCCCTATCTGAAGCAGCCAAAAGAAGAAGAAGAAGTTATAAGTGCACTAAAAAGCAAAAAAAATTTTTCTTTAACCACAATTTTGTAGTTATATGTGACAACATAAAATCATGAGGTGCACGAATTAATTCATTCAAACAATTTATGAAACTTGTTTAGCATGGTGAGGAATTACAATTTTTTTTTTTACATTTTATGATGAAAGTAGCTATTCTATTAATTGATGCATTAATTATTTATTTTTTACTTTTTAGTTTTTCAGTATTTTGCAAATTATTTTTCTTTAATCATTTTTAATGAATGGGAAGCTTCCTTAAAAGTATTACATAATATATGTTCTTTGCAGAATTATTTGAATACTAAAAATAATTATATTTTTTGGTCTCTATTTTTCTGTTCAGGCTCTGATGAGATTGGCGTTTGGTCTCTGCAAGCTTACAACAATACTTCCTCACTGTGATCATCAAGGCTACTCCTTTGCAAGAGTAAGCAAGTAAAGTCAGCATGCATATTTACCCACTCCACTCACTGGAAGAGGCAAGTAGGGGCAATCCAATGCATCTCTCTCTTGTATGCTCCTATATCTCACTACATATTCTCTCCATCATTGTTGTGTGTGTATTAATTGAAATCAATAACCATTAATTACAGAAAAATTAGTTTTGACAAATTATTGTATTGTCATCAATACGAACACACATGCAAAATTTGAAGAAATTCAATTAAAATCAGTTGCAAGTTTTGACCCAGACAAAAACAGACAGAGAAGTCAAGTTAAATAAAATTGTTGAATAAAAACAGAATGGTTAATCATTGGCAAAAATAAAGTGTAATTCTTAGGAACAAAATTAACCATTTGGCCCTGTGAATCAAACCAAAGATCAAGAATTTAGGTGTTATTGTTGACTGACCTTAATTTCAGATTGCATATTACTGTATGCTATACTGTATGTTATATCTATACTGTTAAAAAACTCCTCCAACACCCTCCTCTAGCATGCCCCATTACAGCTGAACAGTGTCAGGCTTTCTTACATTTCTTTAATACCAAAACTGATCAAATCTATCACAGTCTGTCCTCCACAAATCAATCACTCACTCATTCTGGTCTGCCATCTCCATCAAGACTCACCTGTTTCTTGCCTGTTGACTCTCTTGCCATCTCTGAATTTATTAATAAGTCTAATTCCTCCTCCTGTCTGCTTGATCCTGCCCCCACTCCTTTGCTTAAGACATGCTCATCCATAATTAGTATTCCTGTTGTCTCATTGGTAAAATGCATGTTTCATTTCAGGTTCTGTTCCTACTGCCCTCAAAACTGCTGCTGTTAGCCCAATCCTTAAAAAACCTAACCTAGATCATTCCTTTATCTCCAGTTACAGACCTATCTCTAATCTCCGTTTTTGGCTAAGGTGATGGAACGTGGTTGCTACACAACTCCATGCTTTTTTTTAGATAATACACTGTATGAGCCTTTTCAGTCTGGCTTTCATACACAGCACAGCACTGAGATAGCTCTTCTCAGAGTAGTCAATGATCTTCTCCGGTTTGCAGATTGTGGTTTCCTTAATATTCTCCTCCTTCTTGACTTAAGTACAGCATTTGACACTGTTAATCCTGTCACATCTCTCTGCTGTAGGCATCTTTGGCTTAGCCCTTCAATGGCTCACGTCATATCTGTCTAATAGGGAACAGTTTTTCACGCCGCCATCATAAATCCATCATCTCACCTGTGCCACGTGGTGCCCCTCAGGGTTCAGTCCTTGGGCCATTACTCTTTCTACTTTATATCCTTCCTTTGGGTCAGATTATTTGCAGACATGGCCTTAACTTCCACTGTTATGCAGACGATATACAGTTATATCTTAGTACAGACTACCGTACAGATTCACCTCCCAGCATCACTGATCTTAAGCTATCCATCCATCCATTATCCAAACCGCTATATCCTAACTACATGGTCACGGAGGTCTGCTGGAGCCAATCCCAGTCAACAGAGGGCCAAGACAGTAAACAAACCCTGTGCAGGGCGCCAGCACATACTCACAAATCTTAAGCTATGGATGTAAAATAACTTTCTCAAACTTAATGCCAATAAAAGTGAAGTGTTACTGGTAGGTCCAAAATCCCAACTTTCTAAGGAATCCAATTTCTCTATTTCTGTTGGTGGTACACTTGTCAAACCTGCTCCTGTTGTCAGAAATCTTGGTGTTTTGTTTGATTCATCAATTAACTTTGAGCTACACATTAGGTCTCTTTCCAAAATTTCATTTTATCATCTCCATAACATTGCCTGCCTCCGTCCATTTCTGTCCTTTAATGATGCTCAAACTCTGGTTCATTGTTTCATAATGTCTCGTATTGATTACTGTAATTCCCTCTTCATTGGCCTTCCTGCAAAATCTATACAGAAGCTACTGTAGAATAGAACTCCACAGGTTGAGTCCTCACCCACACAAAGTGTTTTGCTCACATCTCCCCTGTTCTGTCCCAGCTTCACTGGTTACCAGTTCCATCAAGGATTAAATTCAAGATTCTGCTTCTCACCTTCAAAGCCCTACATAACCTTGCCCCCTTCTACCTCATTCAGCTACTAGCTCCATACACTCCTTGTCACTCTCTCAGGTCCTTGAGCAGTAATTTCCTTACTGGCCCACACACCAGACTCTCCACCATAGGAGGCAGGTCCTTCAGTGCTAAAGCCCCTCAACTCTGGAACTCTCATCCTCAGTCTCTCCGAGATTGCTCCTCTTTCTGCAGTTTTAAATCTCAACTGAAAACTTTGCTGTTCTATGAACTTTTGTCATCTGTGTAATTTTTTTTTTATTTTTTTACTCTGTATGTAAAGCGACCTTGGGCTTGTGAAAGGCACGCAATAAATGTAACATTATTATTATTTTATTATTTTGTTAATACTATTACCATGACTGCTTTTTTCCATCTGAGGAACACTGCAAGGTTGTGACTTGTTACATGTATTTGTATCTTGCTGACTAGATTACTGCAATGCTCTCCTATCAGGACTACCCAAGAAGAACATAAATCAGCTACAGCTTGTCCAGAATGCAGCAGCAAGAATCTTAGCCAAAAGAAAACAATCTGAGCATATATCCCCAATATTAATATTTTTATTTTGGCTGCCTATATCCTTTAGAATCGATTTTAAAATACTTTTACTTGTATATAAGGCTCTAAACAATCCTGCCCCTCCCTACATTTCAGAACATCCATTTCCTTATGTACCAAATCGCAAATGGCACTACCTGCACAAAGCCCTGCAGTCACTTGGGATACTAGAGGAAATGGGGAGGACTTTGAAATCTTTATTGATGACTGTGCTAACTGTATCAACTGTGCTAAGTGTAGGGTGGGAGACCTGCTAGCCTAGGTCATTCTGACTTCCAGGATGCAGAAACTGATTCAACCATGGCCCTCCAGAGATTTAGTTTTCTTTTACTGAACCGATCTTACTAATTTTTAGTTTTGTACTCCTCCATGTAGGATTGTTAACTAATCACATTCTGGAATCAAGGACTCCATCTACATCTTAAATCAACCAAAACTACTATGGACTGTTTTATTTTCTTTTGTATGTTTTCATTAGTTTTAGTAACATCAAACTGTTTATACTTAATGTGTTGCCATGTACACATGCCTAAGTCAAGTGCAGATATATAATCTATATATGTTTGTTTATTTATTCATGTAAATTAGTGTTGTTCTCTTGCCATCTTTATGTATGAGACTTTTAATTAGAAAACAATATAAACCTGCTTCTGATAAAAAAAAAGTTTGTTTTGTACTTTAGTGTTTTAATTTTGTTTAATATTGCCCAGGTTATTTTACTAATAAGTACATGTACCTCTATTAGAAATTGTCATAATATTAATTAATGATGTGATCCAGAAAACTATGGTGTTTTTGTTGATTAATCTGTGGTATAAGAGCCAATCTTAGAAAGTTAATGTTTGATGTTAAATTTATTTAAGTGTTTGTTTCTCATAGCTACCTAGAATATGGTATAGCCTTTTACACCCATTAAGTTAACATGAGATAGAACTTTCCTAACTATATGTGTAAAATAGAGTGTTAATTAAGATGTTAAATTAATAAGTTAGGAAACGGTCTTACTGCTAGCATGGAATGTTAGATATGTTTGCTAATAGGAGCTGGCACACAGTTTTATGACTATGCTTACTGTGCTTAACATGCTTCAATTACAACTGTATGATCAAACTCTTCAATGAAATAAGAGATATAGGCCTTAAACAGAGGTTTTCTTAAACAAGAACTTTTCTTTTCTTTGATATAAATTTTTTTCTCTATTTTTTTTAGGTGAACTGTTTTGCTTTGAATTTTACTAAAACTTTTAAAATGAAGATAATTGTTCTGTGGAATTATTTGAACACGCATCACACTATGAAATAAACTAAAACTGCACAACTTTGGTAAATTGGGATAAGCTCAGCTACATGTGAAAAGCCCTAAGACTTGCATCTAAATGTATGATATGATGCTATATAAATAAAGTTATTATTATTATTAGATACAAAAGCAAAGTACAGAAAATGAAAATGCAGAGTGTCATTTATTAATGAATAATAATACCAAATGGAATAAGATATAATAGAAAATAAGAATGACATCATTTGCAAATAGTCTTTAGAAAAATCTTAAAGAGAGTTAAGCTTTAAGTCAAGGATTAGAAGTTGTCCTCAGGCAGCTTTTAATCTAGTAATCGATTATGATCGCTTGTGATCAGATGAAATGGTTGTATGTCTGTCGATCTCCTTTTCTGACATCACCATTTCCCTATTCTGAAGTCCTTTTTGTTGTTGTGGATTTTTCTTCCTTAGTTCTTTGGGACATGTGATATTACACACATTTGACTGGCTGGTTGTCTGTATAATAGATACATTTGCTCAAAGTCTTTGATCTTTTAATAACCTCTGAACTCCCTCTTTTCGAAGCTGTAAACTAATTTAGCAATTCCTAGTCCTACAACGTCCATCTGTTTGGAGGTTATAAAGTAATCAATATGGCCAAGGCATCACAGTCCTTTCCTTAGCTTCTACTCATGTAGCATATACAAACTCAATTGAAAGAATGATTCAGTCATGTGTCAGAGTATAAAAGAGTCCTCAAGTGACTTATACAGGTGATAGGCATGAAGATGGAGCAGCAATAGCACAGTGTTTCCAGGTGAACAAAGTGTGCTAAGTGATACAATTAGAGTTTAGAAGTTTGGAGTCATGTTTTTGATACATGAGCTTCACGTCTTCAGAATTGTTTGTATAGTTCCATTTTTGTGTGTGCCAGTGATGGATCTGCCATGCCAGGTGTTATTTCCCCCGCTGCTTGGCCAGGGAAAACATTGCAGCTGATGTGGATGAGTTCCTCTGGCCTGATCAGGATCTGGCTTGGGCTGCAGAGTGATCTGTTTCATGGCATTTTGCAATTGTTTTGTGTGTATACAATGAGGAAAAACTGTAAACACAATAACTGTGTCATATGCTGTACGTAAATCCCTTGGCGTGGACTTAAAATACTGTATATTAAAAAATATTTAGGGCTGTGAGATTGTTTAAAAAAGAATTTTTTCAAGTAATTTCAGAATTTATTAAGTTTCATGTTTTATTATATTCACATGTAAAATACAACTGGTTTGCTAAGATTATTCTAACAAATAGCCTAATATTAAAAATTAAAAATTTCTAAGTGGGCATGCCTTCTTCATGATGATAAAATCAATCTACATTTTTGACAGCAAACAAACTAAAATAATGGTATTTTTATAAAAATGTTAATGTACAGTTACAATTTCCTAGATGAACTGAAAAAATAAATAAATATGAAAAGAAGATGTTGCATTTGCAAAAGTTTGGGCACCCTACTAAGTGAGTACTTAGTAAACAGCCCCTTTGGCAAAAATCACAGCTTTTAAACATTTTTCATTTCATCAGATAAACTGTAACATCAACATTTCATAAAATAACCATTGTCTTTGTTCAAATTTATTTTTTACAATTTTTTTACTTCAAATGTCAACAAATAATAATAATACATTTTATTGATAAAGAACCTTTTGCATGCCCAAGGCACTTAATTTGGCCAGTAGTGTTCAAACTTTTTCATGGAACATTTATCAATCTATTGTCACGCACGCGCGAGTAGGAGGCCGCGGATTGATTCGATAGCACCTGGGAAACCACTCGCCGCCAGGGAATGGTGGGGTATTAACTTTCTCCCTCTGCTTCCTCATAGAAAGAAAGACCTTCCTGCACCATAGGCCTGGATTGACCGCAGTGCGATACTTCCGCCCTTCCTCCGCCATCTTGCCCTGACGTCATCCTTCCCATCCTCCCTTGCGGTCCTTCCCGACATTCCTCCACTTCCGGCTCCTCCCCAATAAAATGGCCGCGACGCCAGGAGTCGGCGTCGCGCATTATGAACTGTTTTGTTTGTAATTTTGACCCGTTTTTTTGATTGTGTTTACAATATACGGGGCCGGAAAACCCCAACCCTTGCTACTGTCTCCTCGGTCCTTTACAAGTGGCGTAGCCGGCAGGATGAGAGATCCCGGAATGACGGAGGGACAGGACCTGAACACCGTGCTGCAGGGAATGAACGCCCAACTCCAGGCCCTGCAGCAAGCGCAAGCCGCTACCACCCGGGAGCTGGAGGCCACGAAGGCCAGGTTAGTGGAAGCCCAACGGGCGAGACCAGACCCGCCCAGGCAGCCGCCTCCTCCTATGGTACCGATGGGCCCTTCGAGGCGTCGATGCCTACCTGGGCATGTTTGAGAGGGCGGCCACCCGGAGCAAGTGGCAGCGGTCAGTGGGCGTCCATCTTGGCGCCATACCTGAAGGACCAGCGCTGCGGCCTATTATGACCTCCCTGAGGAGGAGGCGCTAATTACGACCTCCTCAAGCCCGAAATACTGGCCCGCTACGGCATTAGCCCGGGCCAGCAGGCGGCCGAATGGCGGAACTGGGTCTTTGACCCGAAAAGCCCTTCGCGCCCAGGCGTTCGAGTTCTGGGGCAAGATGGGCGCTGGCTACGGCCAGAGAGCCCCGACGGGCGGAAAGTGGTCGAGCGGGTGGCCTGTGAAGGCCTGGTCAATCGCGATGCCCAGTTCCCTCGCCCAGCAGGTCGGGGACACGCCTATCAGAACATGTCGGGCCTCCTCGACGTCTTGGAGCGTCAGTTGGCGGTCCTCCGACTTGGGGGGTCAGAAAAGCCTGCTCGCGGGAACCGGCAGGGGCGGGCGGCCACCCGAGCCCTCGGACAGCGCTGCAGAAGCGCCAGCCAGAGCCAGAGAGAGGCCGGGTCCGCCGCGCTGTTTCAAGTGTGGCGAGACCGGCCACCTGCTGCCAAACTGCCCCCATCACATCGCCCCGGAGCCTATGGACTGCAGCTGGACATCATCGGAGAGGTATTGTAACCCGCCGCATCCCTTGGCGAGTCGATCGGGAGTGGTGTTGCTAAATGGGCGCGCCGTGGTGGCTTTGTTTGATTCCGGCAGCAACATTACCATTGTTGCTCGCCGTTTGTCTTACCGCAACAGTGGTTAAAACAGCACTTGTTGGTTACCTGTGTGCATGGGGGGACTAGGTCATATCGTTCCGCTCACTGCTATGTTACCTGGAAGGGGAACCAATCAAATGGCGGTCGCTGTGTTACCTGACCCCCTTCCCAGTGATTCTGGGACAAGACTGGTCTAAAAGAATCAGCGGTAAGCCATTCGCGCTCCGGGGCCTCGTTGGATCTTGTCATGAGGGGAAAAGGCACCCCTCCCGCGGCCTCCACGCCGTGCACAAGGGCAGGCCCTATGGGCGCTGGTGTCTCGGGGACCTTTCCTGGCTACGGACCTTGACCGGAAGATTCCGCCGGAGAAGGGACTAGCCAGGAACTCTTCCGGGCCCAGGCCCCAAGACCCTCTCGGCGCCTGGACCATCAATTTCGGTCCACGCCGGCCTCCTTTAAGAGGGAGCAGTGGAATGATGACTCCCTGCGCTTTGCCCGGAATGCGATCGTTCTGCCTAACAGCTCACAGCGGACGGATCCACACCGCGGGAACCCTTCTTTGTCCTTGAGAATGATCTGTTGTACCGGTGGCTACCCATGAGGGCGAGGTGCGGAAGTTGTTGCTAATTCAGCGTACCTTCCGGCGGGAGATATGCGAGTTGGCACATGCTCACCTCCTAGGCGCCCACCTCGGGGCCGAAAAAACACTGGAGAGGATTAAGCTCCGCTTTTACTGGCCTGGGATCAATGAGGAGGTCCGGCGGGTCTGTCAATCCTGTCCGAGTGCCAGACCCGCCAGATTCCTAGGAGGGACCGTGCTCCTCTAGTCCCTATTCCCCTCGTGGACATCCCCTTTTGAAAGGATAGGGGTCGATTTGGTGGGCCCCTGGAGCCCTCAACCCGTGGCCACAAGTATATCCTAGTCATGGTGGACTATGCCACCCGGTACCCAGAGGCGGTTCCCCTGCGCTCCGCTAATACTAAAAGCATCGCGACGGAACTGGTTAACTTTTTTCACGCGTGGGCATACCCAAGGAGGTCCTCACGGACCAGGGTACGCCCTTCACTTGGATACGTTCAAGGAGGTAGCCAAATTACTGCAGATAAAGCACCTGAAAGCGTCAGTCTATCACCCGCAAACTGGCGGGTTGGTGAGCGATTTAATCAGGCGCTTAAGCAGATGCTCCCAAGGTAGTCAGCGGACGGCAGGAACTGGGACCAGCTCCTCCCGCCGTGCTTTTGCCTACGGGAGGTACCCCAGGCCTCTACGGCTTCTCCCCTTTGAATTACTATACGGGCGACAACCCGGGAATCCTCGACATCCTAAAAGAAGGCTGGGAGGCGAGGCTCTTCCCTCCTCTAACATTTTGAGCGTGCGCAACCGCGCGACCGACTCACAAAGATCAGGCCCCTCCTAAAAGAGCACGTGACTGTGCGCAAGCAGCGCAGGCCGGTGTTACAACCGCAACTCCGTCCTCAGGGAGTTCCGCCGGGGACGAGTTATGGTGCTCGTCCGACCTCCCACCTCCGAAGCTGCTCGCTCACTGGCAAGGGCCTTACGAGGTTAAGGAGAGAAAGGACTCGTCGACTATTTGGTGAAACAGCCCAATCGTCGACCGAAAGTGAGAGGATCTATCATGTCAACCTGTTAAAGCCCTGAGAGATAGAGAGGAGCTCCCAGCTCCGTAGGTCACTCTCCCTTTTCGCAAGCACAACTGCCCTTAACCTCGGCGAAGAGCTGACCCCAAGCAGCGGCAGGAGTTAGCCCAAACACTCCGAGCCATCCCGAGGTAGTGGCGAGTCACCCGGCGGACGCGCTGATTGAGCCGCGATATAGTCACGGAGCCCGGTAATCGTCCGGGAGAGGCCCTACCGACTCCGGAGGCAAAGCGCAGAGGTCGAACTGGAGGTGAAGCGTATGTTGGACATGGACATAATTGAAGAGAGCCATAGTCCCTGGTCCAGCCCTATTGTCCTCGTCTCCAAGCCAGGCGGCTCCTGGAGGTTCTGTAATGACTTTAGGCGTCTGAATCAGATCTCCAAGTTCGATGCCTACCCCATGCCCGCATTGGCGACCTCCTTGGCGGCTGGAGTGCGGCTCGATATCTGACTACCCTTGACATGACAAAAGGGTATTGGCAAATTCCTTTAACGGCATCCGCAAAGGAGAAAACGGCCTTTAGCACCCCTAGCGGGCACTGGCAGTACAAGGTCCTCCCATTTGGGCTGCACGGGGCTCCGGCGACCTTCCAACGTCTGGTAGATAGAGTGCCGAAGCCCCACCAGTCCTATAGCGCCGCCTACCTGGATGGCGTTGTCATCTATTCCGGCACCTGGGAGGAGCATCTACTGCAGGTCGCAGCTGTCCTCCGAACACTGGCTAAAGCCGGCCTCCGCATAAACCCCGGAAGTGTTTTTGGATTAAAGGAGGCCAAATATTTAGGCTACCTCGTGGGACAAGGACAGGTGCGGCCACAGAGCTCCAAAGTTAAAGACATCTTAGAATGGCCCGTCCGAGTACCAAGAAACAGGTGCAGGCTTTCTTGGGCTTGCGGGTTACTACCGCCGGTTTGTTCCCGTTTCTCGAAGAGCAGCACCCTTGACTGACCTGACAAAAGGGCTCCCTATCGTGGTGTGGACCGACAAAGCAGAACACGCGTTCAGTGACCTAAAGAAGGCCCTAACGTCGGCACCTGTGTATACGGACGCCCGATTTTGGGCTCCGTTTATTCTCCAGACCGGCGCGGACACAGGCCTGGGTGCGTGCTGAGCCAAAGCGTCGATGGTGTCGAGCACCCTGTGATGTACCTTAGCCGGAAACTGATGGACCGGGAGACCCGGTACGCGGCAGTGGAGAGGGAGGCCTTGGCCATTAAGTGGGCAGTGACCCACCTCCGGTACTACCTGCTGGGTCGCGAATTCGCTCTGGTGACTGATCACGCTGCACTTCAGTGGATGTCCCTACACAAAGAGTCGAATCCGCGGGTCACCAGGTGGTTCCTGGACTTACAGCCGTATAAGTTCACTGTCACTTATCGGCGGGCACCCTTCAGGCCAATGCCGATGCCCCTCTCGTATTCACGACCTCTCGGTTAGGTCCGCCCGACCTGGCGGTCCTGGGCTAAGGGGGATCGGTCACGCCTTGCAGTAGGAGGCGCGGATTGATTCGATAGCACCTGGGAAACCACTGCCGCCAGGGAATGGTGGGGTATTAACTTTCTCCCTCTGCTTCCTCATAGAAAGAAAGACCTTCCTGCACCATAGGCCTGGATTGACCGCAGTGCGATACTTCCGCCCTTCCTCCGCCATCTTGCCCTGACGTCATCCTTCCCATCCTCCCTTGCGGTCCTTCCGACATTCCTCCACTTCCGGCTCCTCCCCAATAAAATGGCGCGGCGCCAGGAGTCGGCGTCGCGATATGAACTGTTTTGTTTTAATTTTGACCCGTTTTTGATTGTGTGTACAATATACGGGGCCGGAAAACCCCAACCCTTGCTACTGTCTCCTCGGTCCTTTACACTATCTATGCTCAAGTGTTGATCTTTGATGGCTCATGAGACTTAAAAGAGATTCTTATTTATGTTTCATTTAAAGATCTACTTTATCGCTGATGTTTCTCCTAAAATACCTTACGAGAAATAGCTTTAGACAAAAAGGATACATGAGATACAACAGAAACGAGATTGTGCCTTGACAAGTGTGCTATGTTTTGTAAGATCTCTTTTTAGTTTTCTTTTAATCTCTTTCAAGACTTTATATTTTTTTATTTATTATTGGACTGATGTCTTTACCCAAGATGACTTACAACCTTTGAGAAATGGCCGGTTATACAGTATTTCTTTTTCTTCATTTGGAGCAGAGGCAGTTCAAGTGACTTGCTCATGGCAACACAGTGTCAGCAGTGGGATCTGAACTCAACGCTTCAGGGTTTGAGGTCCTAAGTCTTAAGTACTATGCCACAACATCTGCCATCTTCCAGAATTAGCATAATCTAATTGGAACTCAGCAATATGAATTAGAACAACTAATGCAGTGGAACCCGAACTAATCTCCCCCGTAAGATTGTATGTAAATATAATTAATCCATTCCAGACCGTACGAACTGTATGTAAATATATATATTTTTTAAAGATTTTTAAGTGAAAAAAGAGTGAATTATACCATAGAATGCACAGTGTAATAGTAAACTAAATGTAAAAACATTGAATAACACTGATAAAACCTTGAAACAAGAAAACTAACATTGCAAGATTTCACGCTACAGCCTTATGAACCGCTCTCTGTAAACACTTTTTTTAATGAGTGTTAAGCACAGGAAAAAAAATGAAAATTTGAAAAATCCTTAATTTATACAAAAACTAACCATAAACAACCAAGAAAACTAATCTTGCAGCAAAT
>NW_024377802.1:0-27923 GCF_016835505.1 Polypterus senegalus
TTGTTAGGTAGAATTTGAGATATGTATGGGGCTTAGTAATTTTAGCCAATCACTAAGTGCATGGTTAGAAATAACAATTTTTAAACGTCATTTAAAAGCATCGTGTGCAAGATTTAATCATAGGCAAGAAGTTATTGTCTATAAAGAAGTAATCAATCCTTGAGTAGCAATGATGTACTGGTGAGTAGAAAGAATATGTTCTTGAATTTGGGTTTAAAAACCTCCAGGGTCTGATAAGTTGTGATCAGTTATAAACTTTGTAATTATCTCTGTAGTGTTAGATGCCGTTCCCCCTGTGGAAGAAGTCCTACCCAAAGTGGATTTAGAACACAATTAAAGTCCTCAGCCATTATAACTTTATGAGTGTTCAGATTGGGAATGGATGCAAATAAATTTTGTATAAATTCCTTATCATCGACATTAGGTGCATAAACATTTATCAAGATCATTTTACAGTTAGATAAGTCTCCATGACCATTACATATCTTCCTTCAGGACCCAATACTACATCTGATGCTACAAAACTGTGTAGTATTTTTAAACAATGAATTGACTCAGTATTTAAGAAGTCTCAGAGAGGCATTAGGGTTATTTTTTATGTTATTTTTTGTCTATTAATGTAGCTCATTTGCTTTTTCCACACTTGCGCTTTACTTTCTCAAGTAAAGGAAAGTATTATAATGTCCAAACATTCAATGTTGACATTTTGATGTATCTCGATTTTAAGACCTCCTGACTTTCTCATATATGAAGTATAGGAAAGTATTGAAATCCTCAAAAATTCCATTTTGAGATTTTGATGAATCTTGACATTCTAGACCTCCTGTGTCCAAAATACCATTTTTGGAATTATGTCTGTCTCTGTGTGTAAACATGATAACTTGTGTATGCTTTCCTTAGGTCTACCAAATTTTGCTAACAAATATTCAGTACAAAACATAGATTTCAATCAACATTTGGCTATCTCCGGGAACCTGAAGTGGTACTTTACCATTTCCATGCAGCTGCAGAGTTCAATTTATTCAACTTTACTTTTATAATAATTATTTATTTGATTTATTGTTGTTAATGGTTATTTAATGTACACAATATAAAAATATAATCATTGTCTTGCGGTTTGCTCCTCAAATATCCATTCCCATATCTAAGTATACGAGAAAGTCTAGGGAGACCACTCTGACTTTTGATCTTTTAATACAACAATGTATCTATGTACCATCACCTCCTTGACATTCATTATGGTTTCAGGTTCATCTCTCTGTTTTCCCACAACCATAAAACAGACTTTTGTTATGATTGTAGTTTATTGGTAAACTGAATTTATGACTCCACTTTGTTTTTTAACCATTTTAAAGAAATATTAGAATTCTATAAAAATCTTTCTAGCTGTTCCACAAACTTGATATTTAAATTGCATAGATAGCATTTATGCTTGTTTAGGGTCTATTAACTTGTTCTAAAACTAAGTTCAAAACCTAAATTGCTAGATTGCTGATTTTTTTTTTGTTTTTCCAAGTAACTGAATTGAAACATTCTAGTAACTATCTTGTGCTAGAAAATAGTTACTTATTAAGCAGTTTCTGTTTACTACATTGTTAGATAAATTTGATATTTTTTATATAAAAATATTTTATTATAATCAAAACACTAAAATCATTTTTGCAAAAGCTTATTTTTAATAAAACATTCAGCTATTGTGTAATTCCTGTTTGTTAATATATTTTTTCTTTTAACATTGTATTCTTAAGACATATTTTGTTTCTCTTCTACATCTTGGTCAAGGATCAATTAGAACTGCAGTTTTTATGAACTGCAAGCCCAAGCTTTCTGAGATGCCACTAAAGAGGTGAGCAGCAAAATGTAATAAATTTCTGATATGGGCATGCACCCAGAGGTCAATGGTATTTTTAATACAAGCCTATGCCTCGTAGACCATCTGAAAAAAAACCAATAATAGTGCTGCAAAATCCAAAGCCAGCTGTTTATTAACTTCATTATATTCTGATTTCCTGTTCCTTCACCTATATATAAAATCTGTACTGAGGGCAGATTAAGTTGCGAACATAAGGTCAGAAGATTATTGGAAGCTTCAAATGATAAAACACTGAGAGCAGACAAAATTTAATACAAAGGTACGCCTAGTAAAATATAAAATATATACCTGCACAATATCTGAAAAAGCATTATTTTGTGTATGAAAAGCCATATTATGTATATTTATTCTAAAATTCTTTTGGGTATTTCTTCTGAAGCTTCAGTCACAGCTGATTGGGAAGTAATGAATCATAATTTAACATATTCGAGTGCAAAAAGGCAACTGGGATATCCTGTGTAAATTAGAGAAACAACTTAAAAGGCCCCTAATTAACATTAATTCTCTGTATACCCTGCTTTTGCCTCCTGCTATTTCTGCTTTTGTAAATAGTTGACATAGCAAGCATGGTCAGTAGAATTGTTTTCCTCAGGTTTAAATATAGCCTGAGATTGCATCATAGGTTAAGTTATGCATTGAAAAATGTTTCCTTTCATATAAAATAGATATGTTGTTAATTATATCAGAGTAAATTATTATTTTATGTGCTGAAGAGAATTTGGGTACTTTTGTACAGTATGTATGTATCCTGCAATGAACTGACAACCTAGGATGCCCATTTTACTGTGTCATTCTCCACCGCTCTCTGATCAAAACTAGGTAAACCGGATTAGTATAGATTAAGGGCTCATTCATTTCTATTTCAAAACCTTTTTATTAATTTAATAATGTTCTAGCTCATTCATTTCTATTTCAAAACCTTTTATTAATTTAATAATAATGTTCTAGCCCATTCATTTCTATTTCAAAACCTTTTTATTAATTTAATAATAATGTTCTAATCATATTAAGAAAAGTGCCTTAAACCTTTGTTTAATATAACCTCATTATAGCACTTACCAAGGCTAATGAAAGTAACCTAATATATGCATACACATATTGCTTGCATAAAAACTTTCTTCAAGTAACCTTAAGACAGTTCCTGCCCTACATTTATTCATTCAACATTAAATATTATTACACTTGTACAAATAAGTACATAGGCATTGTAAATAACTAGGATGATTTTGAGAAAATATATATATAAGGAAACAGATGTACTTGTAAGCTTTCATTCATTGAACATATATCTTTAATGACCCATTCTTGTTTTTCTTTCTTCATAATATGGGGAAGATTAGACTCTTCCTCACTAATTGTATATTCCATAGCTCCTTGTTCAGGCACTGATTTTCTCTCTTTCAGCTGAGGAGATGCCCAACTGACAGGTGTAGTCTACCCTAAATTCCTGACTCATGTCCCCATTGCCAGGCCTTCAGAACCCATGGGATGCTGTGCTGGAGCCACACACATCTCTGCATAATGGCTTCTCCTACTCCCCAGCATTGCTTAATAGGGTGGCCCTTACTTCAGCCCCAGGCTCTTTTCAATGAGGATGGCCACCCCTAGCTCCAATTCTTTTCCATATCTCGATCTTGCCTCTCACTCATCCTTTCTCTCTCTATTCTTCTTTCCTTTTAACCTCCATTCCTCTCTGTTCTTGTTTCTTGTTTCTTTTTTTCTCCCCCTTCCCTCTGTCCTGCAGGATTTTTATATGGTCTGATTAGGTGCAAATATGACCCTGTGATGCACTCCAAGGTGTGAATTCTGCACCTGACTGATCCACTCACATTTGCATGTGAATGCATAATCAGCCAAGCAGCACAATCAACCCTGGAGTGGTGTTGTCATGCACACACCTCCATCTGTTATAAGCCTGCACAGTCTCGGGACATGATTATCTATTTAACACTAGAATCCCTGAAGCCCTACGACAAATATTCATTATGCCAGGCCACCTTAAATTCCCTTAAAACTCAGTGTCTTTGTTTTGAAAATGTGTCATTTTGGCATAAACAGCAAGCAGCCTGCTCACCAAATCCCCACCGAGGCAGATGAAGTCAAATCAGATGCAAAATTCTCAGAGCAAAAGTCTCTGTTTATGTGGGGTAGAGGTGTCTGGAATTGTATAGGTAAATAATATATTGTAATTTGGAATACATTCATTTCATGGATGTTCCATATCTCTAACGATGTGTGTAAATGTAGGATGATGGGTTTGATCCAGGTCCTCCTCGCATTTACCATTTTGAGTAGTAAGCTGCTATTATTATTACTATTATATAATAAAAGCATACATTTGATGTGAGTCTGTAACATCCTGTAAATTTATGGTACTTGTAAAAGCGGCTGAAGGGATAAAAGTAGACACACAAAAGCAGTTAACTCATTTTTTCTTGGTGTCTTGTTGAGCAAACAGACATGTGGTATTATGGTTTGTGGCTCGAAATGAGCGACCAATTTTAAATAAAAATTGCCACACTCACTTAACAGGAGGGTATGGTAGTGTGGTCGGCTGGTTCCCAGAGCATGATGCACGGGCTTGGGCGTTTCCCACACTGAAGTGCACAGGTCTGGAATCATTCATGTCCGTAATTGATGCTGGGAGCTGCTAATCGCCACACCTGTGCCCAAGTCCCCATTATAAATAGGGAGGTTTGAGTGCAGAGGGAAGGAAGAAGAGAAAAGGGTTATAAAAGAGAAAGAGAGGCAAGAGCACATTAGGGAAAACAGAGAGTGAAACGAGCCAGCCGGATGGATGAGAGAGGTCAGCACATTCAGGGGTCCCATGTGGGTGAAGGATTGGCTTAAGAGGATGGGCAACTGCCCACTGACAGTATGAAGGAGTGGGTTTGATTGAGTTGGAATCCTTCCTAGGGGATCTGATGGATGACCACGTGTCGCGAAGGAAGATGGGAGGACAACCGACCCAGAGTGATCCTGGCAGACCCGGTTGAGGCAGTTAAGGCAGGGGGTCTCTTCAGCTGAGCAAACCTTGGGTGAGCTGGAGAGACTAGGGAAGGAGCTGTGTTTGACTAGTGTTGCTCCAATGACTGCAGGTTATTCTTGTGTTTTAGTCTTGTTTTTAACATTTGGATTTTTTTTTACCTTTTTATGGATTATTTATTTATTGATATTCTGGAGCACTGCACTGTTTTGAACACTTTTTAAATTTGATTGATAAAGGTGCTTGCACCTTTTTGCACCATCCTCTTGCTCAGTTTCATTTGTCCCCATCAGACCAGCCCATCCTTTTACATTACCAATGGTGTTCAGTTGGAGATCTCCCAAAAAACAAGATGGAGCATGGAGCAGGACCTGCATCGTCACAAGGCACATGTGTCTATAGTGGATGTTACTTTTTCATACACACTGACATTCACATCAACATGTCATTTGTAAAATTTAGGTTTATTCAAGAATCCAAGAATAAAACTGATTAAAAATCGTTCAAATTCTGTTTTATTCAAGAACCCAAGAGTAAAACTGAAAAAAAAAATGTTCAAATTGATATGTTGATGTGAATGTCCATGTATGAGGAACAGTAACATATTTTACATGTACCATAAATTTACACAGGATGTTACACTCACATCAAATGTATGTTTTTTTAAGCATTAATAATAGCAGCACACTGCTCAAAGCGCTAAATGCAGAGACAACACAAGATCTGAGCCTATTAATTCGAGACTGGTAAGCAGTAGTTTATCCACTGCGTCATCTCGCGATCTGTGACAGAGCAGTGTTACCATTGTGACAACTATATCATTTGAGCAATTTCTTTTTCTCTTTCTTGAATAAAAAGCGTACTTGTTTTTACATCTTTTGTGAAAGCGTTTCTTGGATAATTGGGCTTCAGTCTTTACACCTCCTACACTTCAATGTGAAAGCATTTTCTGTTTTAGCCATGTGTTCAGGATTTCTTGGCTCACATTTCCTGTCATTACACAGAACACACATGAAATGTATGTACAGGTAGTCCCCAGGTTACAAACATCTGACCTACAACTTATGAACGAGGCTGCAGCTGCGGCACATGCGCCTCAGTAACTGCCGCTCCGTATCTTTGGTCTGGGGGCGTTGCAAGCGTGGCTGGGCCGGAGGCTAGAGGGGGACAATTTCTGCTGCCCGCAGTGCTGGTGCCCCTCGGGCAGCTCCCGGCAGCAAGTGGTTTCACTTCACACCCACCACCAATAACGGCTGCCCTGTTCATTCTCGGTGGGCTGGTACTGCAAGCGGTGACCCAAGTGCAAGTGTTGGTGATACAGTAAAGAAGAGAAAAAACATCACCATTGAAAATAAAGTAAAAGTAATAAAAAGGTCAGAGAGAGGTGAAACTCCATCATTCATTGGTAGAGCACTTGGTTACAGTCGGTCAACACAGCATAGCATTTTTTAAATTTATGTAACTGTTCCGACTTACATACAAATTCAACTTAAGTACAAACCTACAGTCCCTATCTCGCACATAACCAGGGGACTGCCTGTATTTCAAATCACAATATTTCATTACCTATATAATTCCTTACAAATGCATGCCAGATAAACACTTCAATACAGACTTCAGCTGTGAGGATTGTAGCATGGCGATGCCTTCATCTGACTTAACACTAGAATTAGCAAAGCTTACGAGAAAATTCGTAAATCTGGCCCACCTTAAATCCACTTGCACATCTCCGTTGAGCTTCTTTTGTCTTGTTAATGTGTCGATAATCCCAAGCAGCAAATTGCCTGCTATACCATCCCCCCCACCGCCTGAGAAACTGCAAAAACCTCTCACAGATGAAGCCTTGTTTATCAGTCACTCAGGTACCTAGGTTAAAAAATATATCATTATTCGAACACATGCATTTCGCGCGTATTACGTGTCCACAAAGATCTGTATAAGTGTAGGGATGACAGAAATGTTGAACACATACGTAAAAAAGACAAACTTTTCCATGTTTTAGTACTAACGACAAAATGTAGATATGAAGTGTATAATGTGTGAAGACTGAAGTCCAAATATCAAATAAGCACTTTCACAAAAGATACAAGTATAACAGAACAAATGTGCTTTTTTCCAAGACTATACCTAAAGAAAAAGAAATCAGGTTATTGTTGCTTGTTGTCCTGACTTCGGGTAGTACAGCAGTTAGAGCTGCTGACTCCAATTCAGAAAGTTCTGGGTTTGAGTTGTAATGTCTCCCAAAATAATCCTTTTGAGTAGTGAGATGTTCTTATTGTTACTATTTTTACAATAAAAGCATACATTTGATTTGAGTCTGTAACAGACTGGTGTAAATGTATGGAATACTTGTAAAGGTTCAAAAGAAACAGCATGGCTTACAGAGCTCAGCTAACATATCATGCAAACTCATGTTTGTGATTATGTTTGTGATTGTCTTTATGTAAGAAGTAATTATATGTTACTTATATAAAAGTCAGATCAATGTTACTTATCTTGATTTATTTACTTATCTTCCTACAGCATAAAGTCACAAGTATACTGCAGAGCTTCCTCTGTTTGATCGTCAAAGCATGCTCACAAATTACCGCGTGTAATGCCACGAAAAATACCTGCTGACACTTTAGTATCACGAGCAATGGTACGAGAATGCTTTTTTGGCCACATACACCACGCTAGTGTTTAGATCTAGACGGTGTATGGCTTGGTAAGCTCTGTTCTCTGCATGTCCTGGAGTTCAAAAAGAAATACCAACATGCAGCAACATGTGGACACTGTCCAAGATCAGAACAAAAAAACGCGGTCACTAACTACAACCATGAAGGTATGCAAATGAATATAATTTTGCATAGTTCAACGACGTTTTACAAAATAAGTTTGTTTGTTATACCATGTGTTTATTTGAAAACGGCGTCAGATCCGGGGGGTGTGTGGGAGTTTGAACGTGACTGAGAAAATAAAACTGAAAAAAAAAAAAACACTAACTTTAACTAAATTTACAAACACAAAACAAATATATTCTTTTATTGTATGATATTAACAATAAGAGCAGCTCACTACTGAAAATGACAAAGCAATGGAAGCAGCTGATATTGAAACCGCAACCTCTTGATTGGAAGGCAGCAGTTCTTAGCATTGCACCATGCAAGCTGTCGTATCAACCGCCTACAGCAACCTGCTTTCTATTTTCTTGGTAAAATTCTTGAATAAAAGTGCACTTGTTTTGTTATACTTGTACCTTTTGTGAAAATGTTTATTTCATATTTGTATTTCAGGCTTCACACATTATATATTTCATATCTACATATTTTTTAATTATTACTAAAACATGAAAAACGTTTCTGTGTTAACTACGTTTTACATAGATTGTTGTTGACACGGAGCACACATGAAATGATAATGTACTATTTTACCCTATAAAGCTCCAGCACTTCACTTGAAGATAAACACTGAGCACTGTGAAACTTCTTTGTGAAATGAACTGCAGCAGTGGGCGGGGGGATGAGATACCAGGTTGCTTGCTGTTAATCGACACATTTACAGGACAAAGACTCTGACAAAGAAGTGAGAATGGATTTAAGGGGAGCTTTCTTGTAAGCTCACTAGAATTACCAGAGCCTCTGAAAAACTAAGAAATCCGTCCACACCTTAAATCGCTTCTTAAAATCGTTCACAGCTCTCCACCAGTGTCTTTTGTCATCTAAATGTGCCGATAAAATCAGGCTGCAAGCAGCCGCTATTCCATCACCCACCAACTTAGGCGTGCACAAACTTCTTCCAGCTCATGCCTTGATTGATTTTCTGGGAGTGAAGTGGAGTTTTAGAGTGGAAATAATAGATCGTTGTTTGGAACACACGCATTTCATGTCTGTTCCGTTTCTACAGTAATCTGTGTAAACACATTGTTAAAACAGAAAGCGTTTTTATATTCTACTAGTAGATGACAAAATGTAGGCATAAACTATATAATGTATGAAGCCTGAAGTATCACACAAATACTTTCACAAAAGGAACAAATCTAACACAACAATTGCGCTTTTATTCAAAAATATAACTGCAGAAACAAAAAGCCACCTTAACATGCGACATTGACACCCTTGATTGTGACTGCCTCTGTGGCAATAGAATCAGCTGCTGACTAGGAATCAAAAGGTTGCGAGTTCAATCCTGCATCACCCGTTTGAGAAGTAAACAGCTCTTAGTCTTACTATTTTAGAGTAAAACATACATTTGATTTCAGTATGTAACAGCCGTGTAATTTATGATACTTAAAGGTTAGCTTTGGTTTTTTGTCAGTTTTATTATCTCAGCCATGTTCACAAGCCCAAACACACCTCACCCCCGCATCTGACACTGATGTTTGCACATAGACGCACTGTAACAGAGGTAAACTCAGCTCCCTTCTACATCGGAGCAAGAATGCACATACCATTGCTTGCATACTATACTAAAGTGTCAGCAGGCACTTTTTGTGCCATTACACACAGTTTTGAGCATGCCCTCTGCACACTACTTGTGACTTTAGGCTTTAGGAAGTAAGTAAATAAATAAAGTTAAATCGTGTCATGAAATAATTTCTTCAAAACGTAGATGTTATTTATTTGACGGACATGTCTGCATGCACTTTTTGTGGCATTACACATGTATTTTTGAGCATAGAGGCGGAATAGAAACGGAACAGACATAAAATGCGTATGTTCCAAACAACAATCTATTATTTCCACTCTATAACTCCACTTCACTCCCAGAAAATCAATCAAGGCATGAGCTGGGAGAAGTTTGTGCACGTTCTAAGTCGGTGGGGGGATTCAATAGCCGGCTGCTTGCAGCCTGATTTTATCAGCACATTTAGATGACAAAAAGATGCTGGTGGAGAGCTGTGAATGATTTTAAGCGATTTAAGGTGGGACGGATTTATGAGTTTTTAAGTAGGCTCTGTAATTCTAGTGTTAATGTGGGGGGTGTGTAGCAGGTTGCGTTCCGCTAAACCACACATTTGCAAAACAAAAGCGGGCTATTACCACAGTGATAAGGATCTATGAGTTTCTTGGCTTATGTCAGGAAAATTTACGGAAGTCAGGGACAACGAACAATATTGTAAGATTCAAGGATTCTAGTGTTAAAAACCTACACTGTGCCATGGAGCTCTTAGCATAAACTGGTGCTCTCAATTCCTCATTTGACTCCTACTACTCATCTGGTTCGATCTCTCCATTGCCTTCCTGTTGCTGCTAGGATTCAGTTCAAAAACTCTTGTTATGACCTACAGTTTTCTGATCAGGTCTGTTTCTCTGTATCTCCAATCCTTGGTCTCTCCACACATCCCTCAAAGAATTCTCCATTTTGCCTGTGCTTCTCTGCTGACTGTCCCTCCTATTGCCATATGTTCCAAAACTAGATAATGTTTCTCCATTCTTGCTCCAAAGTTGTGTAATGATCTCCCTTTATCTTTTTGTACTTCACCCAATTTACTTGTGTTTAGCACTAGAATCCCTGAAGCCTACTCAGAAAAAACTTTTGTGAAAGTGTTTATTTGATATTTGGACTTCAGTTTTCACACATTATACACTTCATGTCAAAATTTTGTCATTAGTCCTATAACATGAAAAAAGTTTCTGTTTTATGTATGTATTCAACATTTCTTGCCATGCAATTCCTGTCATCCAATATTTACATAGAAACAGACACATTTGCAAAACAAAAGACGCTTAAAAGAGAGGTGCTAAGGAATTTCAGGTGGCTCGGAATTACAGCTTTTTTCTTAGGTTTCAGGGCTTCTAGTATTAGTCATCTTTTGAAAACTCACTTTTTTGTTAAATATTTTGGATATACTTAGCGTCTCTCCTACAGGATAGCTGCTGCTGTACTAACAAAGAGTTTAGAATACTGATTTTTTTCTTAGGCTAGTTGTATAATTATGTAATAGTTCTTCTCTCATTTGTTCGCTTTTATATCTTGTTCTCTTTGATGTTTGCACATTCATTCTTCTATGTGTTAATTTCTTTGTAAGTCTCTTTGAATAAAGGCATTTGATAAATAAATAAGTAATAAATAAATAATAGTTGTTGAAAATGATAATCAGTGCAGTTTTAGAAAGCACAAAGACTGATATTTACATGTTAAAAAGTGGTTGAAAACAACTGAATACTGCAGTTGTGCTTTCATTTTGCCTTTATTAATTTCAAGAAAGTTCATTGCCATTGGAAGCGGAGTTCAATGCATTATAGGTACTATACCGAGACACAAGCCACTGTCCAACTCAAACTGCTGCTGTGCCGTTGGAAGTCCGTTATTGATCAGGTTAATAAAATGTCCACACACTCAAACACCTGTACTTACATTCCAACAGGGAGGCTTCTGCATAATATACAGCATCTAAAACACTTTGTACATAACATGTTTAACACTTGTGTGCATGTTTAGTTGCAGTACAAATAGTTCACACAGCAATTTTATTCCTTTTCGGAAACCAATTATATTTCCTTCTACACTGGAATGGGAATGTACTGTAATATAAATAAGCATTTAAAACATATACATGTACAATAGACATAATGGCATTTTGAAAAGAACGCTTACCTAGCGACTGAATAACTGAACTGTGTTTGTGAGGCATCAGGAGGGATATTGAGATGTACTTACTTTTCTTGTCCACTTTTTTTCTAAACTTGTTTTATTTAATAATGAAGCAAAAATAATAATGAAAAATCAAAACACAACACTATTAAGTAGCACCAAAATGTAGCCCTATGGCCAGACTACCTGTGTCATGTTCTTCTTCGTTTTTTCTGGAAGTGCAAGCAATTTAAAATTTTTACTGGCACATGCTCACTTTTTACACTTTTTTACATTTTTTTGTTTTTGGGGAATTTGAGGCTTTTGATTTGGATCGTGAGCTTTGTAAGAGCCATTTGCTAGTTACTTAAGTTATATAAATGTTTTTAGTGCATTTTAAATGGGAGGTTCCTATAACCACCGTAAGTTGAATTGAATTGGTTTATTCTAACTATTTCTAGCCTCTCAGACTAAACATTATTCTCAGTTAGTGATCAGCCTTGCCATGTCTAAGGCGTGGAGGGCACATGGTTTTAAACCTTGCCTTGCATGCATGTTTTGTGTGCCAAGTAACTTAAAAGACAAAGCACTTTGTATGTGCTGCAGTGTATGTTTAAAGTTTACAGAAGAAGTAAAGAATCTTTAAGTATAGAAATAACTAAAGTTTTAAAAGAAAAGCTAAGTTTAGAGAGATACATTTTTCTCATTTTTGCCTTTTATTCTTCGTGTGTAAATACTATTTTCTTTATTCTTGTGTGGATTATTTGCTTTGAATTTTCACTAAATATTTTAAAACAGAACTTTTGGACTAAGAGATTTCTTTCGGTAGCGCATTTTACCTGTGCTTGAACTCGCCTTACACTTCTGTGGCTACAAGCTTTTTATTCAAATATAACAGAGCAATTTTGGAGAGTGATAACAAATATTAAAGGATTGGTGTACAGTTAAGTAGTTATAGACCACAATGTACAGTAAAAGCTTAAAAAGCAAATATAATTAATGATTTTTCCATGGTAATTCCATTTGAAATCCGTTAACGCAAAGACAAATTTAAAGGAACAAAAGTATTACCTGAATTCAAGGGGAGGGTGCATGCTTAACCCCAGTGTGCAGACGCATGATGTTAAAATTATTCAGTGTTGCACACGCGCAGGCCGAGACATCTAAGGGCATTACAGACTGGTTATTGCTCAATGTCATAAGTCACTTTTGTATGATACGCCTCTCAGAATTTGTTTTCATTGACATGTGGCCATGAATACAACCCCCTAATGTTTGCCCAAGCTCTGTCCTGCAGCCTGTGAATACATGTGATTAGAATACATGTATTGTGAAATGAGTTTCACTTTTATAATAATGGATAAGAAAATCTGCAAGAACAGAATTCGTGCATAGCAAGATTTAATGTACTTGCTGGAAGAGAAACATACAGTACAATAATACAATACAATACAGTTTATTTTTGTATAGCCCAAAATCACACAGGAAGTGCCAATGGGCTTTAACAGGCCCTGCCTTTGACAGCCCCCAGCCTTGACTCTCTGAGAAGACAAGGAAAAACTCCCAATAAAACCTTGTAGGAAAAATGGAAGAAACCTCGGAAAGGCAGTTCAAAGAGAGACCCCTTTCCAGGTAGGTTGGGCGTGCAGTGGGTGTCAAAAGTAGGGGGTCAATACAATACAATATACAGAACAGAACAATTCCTTAAGACAGCATAATAATAAAATTTTAGAATTACGGTTTAACAGTAGATGATATGACATAATTAGGTTTGGATATTTTTAGAGTCCTGGAGACCTCATCCATCTAGCTGCCTCCCATTTGGCCATGCCACGGCTGAAACGTTGCTCCGATGAAAGGACCCTCTTTCCCATGATTCCTGTGATCCTCCATCAGGGATGACTTTACCATAGGCAGGCAAACAACTTGGCAGGTGGGCCGTGGCACCAATGGCCACATTTGGGTACCGAGAAAAGAAACAGAATAGGTGAGGGTTAGTATTCAAATATAATTATCATGTTACTTATGTTATAGTGCTAATGACTAACAACAGAGATGCAGTATGTACAGTTAATCAGCAGCTCTAGTCAGGATATGCTAAACTGAAGTAGTGAGTCTTCAGCCGGGATTTAAAGGCTGAGACCGAGGGGCATCTCTTATGGAAGCAGGAAGACCATTCCACAGTTTAGGGGCCCTGTAACTAAAAGCTCGACCTCCCACTGTTATTTTATTAATCCTTGGAATCCTAAGCAGACCGGCATCTTGAGATCTTAATGTACTCAGGTTTGTAAGTCATGATAAGTTCAGACAAGTAAGCCGGACCTTGGCCATTTAATGCTTTATATGTTAAAAGGAGGATTTTGAAATCTGCCCTAAACTTAACTGGGAGCCAGTGTAAAGATTTAAGAACTGGGGTTATGTGTTCATATTTTCTTGTTCTTGTAATAATTCTTGCAGCGCATTTTGGATTAACTGGAGGCTGTATAGAGAACAGTTTGAACAGCCAGTGAACACCGCATTGCAGTAGTCAATCCTACTAGAGATAAATGCATGAATTAATTTCTCACAATCCTGTTTATTTAGAAAGCGCCTTAATTTCCTAATATTTTTAAGATGGAAAAACATGTTTTGGACGACTTTGTAATATGCTTTAAATGACATGCTAGAGTCAAAGATAACTCCTAGATTGCGGGCTGATTCAGTAAAATTAATTGGGATTCCAACTGAGTTAAATGACGACAAAATATTGCTGTGATCAGCGTCATTCCCTCAACAATTAACATCTCTGTTTTATCTGTATTTAAAGACAAGTAGTTCTCATTCATCCATTCCTTTAATTCACTAACACAACTAATTAAAGACAACATCGGAGAAACTTCATTTGATTTAAATGAAAGGTATAACTGGGTGTCATCTGCATACGAGTGAAAATTAACATTATGTTTCCTAATGAGAGATCCCAGTGGAAGCATGTAAAGTGAAAACAGTAAAGGTCCCAGTACTGAGCCCTGCGGGACACCATATTGAACTTCTGTGTATAATGATGGAGTACTGTCTGCACATTTCTGTACATACTGGAATCGATTTGATAAATAAGAACTGAACCAAGCGAGCACGGGCCTGTAAGCCCAACATCGTTTTCTAGCCTGTGCAGTAAAATAGAATGGTCAATGGTGTCAAATGCTGCACTTAAGTCCAACAACATAATTACAGTGGAATTTCCTTCATCAGAGGATATCAGAATGTCATTTACAACCCATGTTAGTGCCGTTTCTGTACTATGACCAGTCGAAAGCCAGACTGGAATTTCTCAAATAAATTGTAGCATAAGGTGTGACTGAAGCTGACTGGCGACTACTTTCTCTAGTATTTTAGAGAGAAATGGTAAATTTGAAATAGGCCTATAGTTATTTAGTATGTGTGGGTCTAGGTCTGACTTTTTAAGTAAAGGTTTAATGACTGACACTTTTAGTGCATCAGGTACGTGCCATGCAGTAATGAACTATTGATAATGGTTAGAATAGGCTGCAAGAACATCCATTGCACTTTTACTAGTTTTGTTGGCACTGGATCTAGGGAACAAGTAGTGGGCTTCATTTTAGTAATTAAAGTTAAGACTTCCTGGTGAGTTACAGGATTAAAATTATTAAAGTGCTGAATGCAATGTGGGCAGGGTCTGCTAAGCTAGTATTTGGTTTGTACTGTGATGCTGAGATCTGGGATCTTATATTTTTAATTTTCTCATTGAAGAAGTTCATAAAGTCTGTACTGCTAATATCTGTTGGTATTTTGCACTGTTGATCTGAATTCCCATTTGTTAATTTAGCCACTGCTCTAAAAGTACCCTAGGATTTTTATTATTGCTATCTATTAATGTAGAATAGTATTCTGAGCGAGCTTTAAAGAGGGCCTTTTTATATTTATTACACTCTCTGTCCATGCAATTTGAAAGACATGTAGCTTTGTTGTTCTCCATCTGCGCCAGTTTTCGACACTCTAATTTAAGAGCTCGAGTATTTTCATTAAACCAGGGAGAGTTTCTATGTGCTTTGATCACTTTTGTTTTAGGGGAGCCACTGTGTCCAGAGCATCTCTCAAGGTCACATTATAATGTGATATTAGCTGATCTAAATTGTTTTCCACGTTTACATTTGATGTTAACTGATCTAAATGGTTTTCCACAATTACACTCGACTTACTCAAGGTATCTATAAATTTTGAAGCAGAATTACAATCTAGATGTCGCACTGTCTTTGTTTTAATCTGTGAGTGCTGGCATGGGCAGAACTAAATCAAACGTAATTAAGAAGTGATCGGAAATAACTACATTTAATGGAGTAATATTTAAATTTTGAATTTCAACTTTGTAAGTTATAATTAAATCTAATGTATGGTTATGATTATGAGTTGGACCTTTGACAATCTGACAAAATCCTACTGAATTTAACAAATAAGTAAAACATTTGCTAAAAGTGTCAGTTTCCACATCAATGTGTACATTAAAATCCCCATCAGAACTACGTGATCATAATTTATAGCCAAATCAGACAGAAGGTTGCTAAATTCAGTCATGAACAATGAATATGGCCCTGGTGGTCTGTAGACTAGCACTATAATTGTGTTGGAATCTGTTTTAATATTTAAAATGAATGCCTCAAAGGATGTAAAGTTGCCTAAATTTTTAGGAGTGATTTGCATTTTGTTACAATGAATTATTCCAAGGCCTCCTCCTCGACCAGAATCTCTAGACTTATGAAGGAGAGTATCCATCTGGTGACGCCTCAGCTAGGGAACAGTGTCACATTTACTAAGCCAGGTTTCAGTAAGAAGACACAGATCAGATTTTGTACTTAATATTATATCATTTACCAAAACAGCTTTAGTGCCAAGAGAGCGAATGTTCAATAAACAGCATTTAAAACTGCATGGTTCTTTCTGAACTACTGATATATTTTTGTTTTAATTTGAATTAAATTTCTATTACAGATGCCCCTGGTGGAGTGTCTGGTTTTATCCCTTGGTCTAATTATACACCTTATTTTTTGGTTATCAATTAATTTATGGTTTGTTTCAAGACTAAATTTACTGGATGCCCCACAACAGGGATTATGGGTAACAGCTTCAGGAAAATAACAGGTGGGATAAACAACAGCCTGTGATTTAAGATCACATGACTGCGGCCTGGATGGTGCTCTAATCAGTCAACCAGGCAGTTTTGCTGCCATATTTTGGGATAATACATAAGATCCCCTCCAGTTAGGATGAAAACCATCTCTTCTGAAAAATCCAGGCCTTTCCCAAAAATCATCCCAATTGTTCACAAATGCTATGCTTTTATTTGCACACCAGGTTTCTAGCCAGCAGTGAAAGGAATGCAATCTGCTACAAATCACATCCCCTCTATACAATCTTGGTAAGGGACCAGATACAATTAAATTCCGACATTTTGTTTTAGCTTTGGTGCATAGAGAGATGAAGTTCCCCTTTAATACCTCAGATTGCTGTAAATAAATATCATTAGTGCCGACATGCAGCAATAAGGTAGATACTTCATCGCGGCAACACGGTCCAACGCGCCTTTATGCCAGAAATCTTGACCCCTGCAAGGCACTTAACATTAACTGCTGGTTTAACATAGTTTGGAATTCTAACATTCCGCACTATGGAATCGCCAATTATGAGCACTTTATTATTCTCAGTTTCCACAGGCTGCTGAGAGCTGAGAACCTGTTCTGGGTCGAATTGGTGACCTGGGTGCTGGGGACTAAATTTTGGATTCTTAGACCCCGTCTTACTGTTACCCACTGCCCTGTGGCTGAATTGGTGCTGCTGATTTCGGCCTCGCACTGACTACAGTGGGACCTGGAGAGACTGAAGCGAATCAGATGTAGCGAATTGTCTAAACAAACCGAGTCGATCCAATTTCGGTTTGCCTAATCGCTATCAGATTCCTAACGGTCCTCCAATTCGCGTATTTTCCCGACCAACTCTAAATTAACTAAACATTTTTGGCAGGTGAAGCTATCTGCACTGTCGGCCGGAAAACCTGAGCTGTACATACTGCAGGACACACAACATATAAACGTGCCCTCGATGGGCAGAGAGCAGATAGAACTTACATTAAATGTTGAAGTCATCTTTGCCGTTTTTATAGGTGCTTCTGCGCTTTCCGTGTTGAGCTGAATCACCGTCGCTTTAAGTTTCCACCACCGCTGAGCGATCGACTTTAATTTCTCACTGCGGTTATTTCTACTGGTCAGCTGCGGCTTTACCTCAGGTGAACTTGCTCGGGTGCTTTCGAAGGGCTACGTGCCTGTGGGGGAGCGCGCTCTCTGCTCTCTGCTTCCGCTCGCTGATCCGCTGCTTCCGCTCGCTGATCCGCTCTCTGCTTCAAGAAAAACATAACTCCCTGTTCTGTAAAACATGCAATTGTATACATTTTTAGATGTAAACACATGCAATTAATTTCAATTTTGAATTAGCCTTGTTCCATTTATCAGTCCACCTATTCATCTATCCACTTTCACACCAGTTTAATTCTGTTTTACTATTGACAGTACGTCACATGTACACAACAGTGGGCCAATTTGAAATTAACAAGAATTCCAGTAAGCACATCTTTTTGGTGCAAGAAAAAGACCAAGGGACCTAGGATAAATTCAGTGTAGAACAGATAATGATCTGGTATAATTCTATAATCTTGTCTCCTGAAGTTGTGAGGCAACACTGCTAACCACTGTGCCACTGTTCTCATCAAATATCATTATATGCTTGATTTAAAATTGCCAGCAATTTATCACCAGTTGGTCTTGGTTGTAGTAATAAATATATCTGTTGGGAGTCAACGTCTGGGGCACATACCCATCTTTAAACCGTCCACATGACCCCTTAGAAATTTATAACCAGATGGGCACAGCAGCGAGTAACAGGCAATAACCAATTTATATTATGCAAAGTCAGTGCAAAGTACATGTTTATTAAAACCAAGTCCAAGTAATAAAATGCAGATAATAAATAATGCCTATAAATAATCCCCTTAAAAACAGAGCTCTTATAGAGATAAAAAAAAATTAAAAATAAATACTTTTGAATTCCACTGAGAAATATCAAGCTCCTCTGTAAGTCTATCATGGTTCTCTCTTTGTCTCCCCAGCTCACTCAAATGGGCCTTCCCAGCTGACGGCACCTGATTCGCATCCACTCTGCCGCTTTTGGCTTTGGCCGTGATGCACCTTACCAGCCCTCTGTCTTCCCATATGCTATATCATGCTGCCTAGATACATGGGAAGGTAAATCCAATCCCCGTCTTACACCACATTTCAGTGGGAACGGCCCTTTCAGCACCATTAGTTACTCTCCCCAACAGGGGCCCGAATAAACTGTCTCCTTTTGTCCACAGTGCATACTTGATGTAGTTCTTGCTGTCTCTTGTTCAGCTCTTCACTCCAAACATTCTGCTATCATTCTCCCTGTTCTGCTCAGACTGTACTTTTTACTTGTCTGACAATTATCCAGGTAATGTACGTCTGCACATAAATGCATGATGTGCTCCACCATGTTACGGCACCCCTGTGCCCTATCCCCTTAGTTTAATCATAATGTTTTGTTTTTTTTCCTTAAAAATTTACACTGTCACTGTCCTTAATTCATGACAATATCATTTAAATGTTTTAGTTAATTTTGTTTTTAACCTAGTGTAATGAAAAGAAAATGCTTTACCAAGACACTTCATGAACATGTTTCCCCACATTTACTTTAGAATAAAGAATAAAATGATTAAAATTAAAACATATTAATTATCACATTTTATTGTAATAGGGGTAATGAACAATGTCAAAATGGATTATTGTTTAATATGGGAAAAAATAAAAACACACCAGTACATCCAGATATACTAGAGTTACATTTTGTATTTACATTTTTTAAAGGAAATCTTAACTTTTAAAATGGCATGCATCTGGTAATGAGGCATTGTTCATAAAAGGGTTTATTGAAATGAATGGATGGACATTAAGTTACTAGCAGAGTAAACTGAGTCCTACCATCATTTAGATAGTGCTACTAATCCTGTGAAAGCTTCAACAGTGCTCTTTTTAATTGCCGAGCTACATTTGTACATTAATGGTAAAACAAACAAATAGTATTAAATGGTAATTCATTTGTTTTATAGACTTGGCTGGTATTGTAGGTTGACTGTTACATGAAATATGTCTATTTTGTATATGCACAAAGAGCTTTGGACAAAAGTTTGAAGTCCAGGTGAATTGCTTAGTTTATAGCAATGTTTATTTCAATGTCTATTGATTCTTTTGTGAGGGCACATTTTTCACTGCACAAAGAGTGCATTCATCCATTTCCAATAGAGCATTAAACTTGATATGGTGTTTATCTGCAAAAGCGGGAGCAATTGGGCTTATTTTTCTGTTGCACATTACATGTCCTGAGGTGACAGCAATCGTGCTAAATCAGTCTCCCTTGTCACTGAAATAATTATTTCTGCAAAGCAAAGCTTTTAAAGTAATTATGTTAACAAGGGTTTTTATACTAGTATATATTGCTTTTCAAATTTTGATTAAGTTTCACAAAGGGGAGGAGAGGATGCATTTCTGCACATATCAAATTTCCTGGACCAATAATGGATCATTTGAGACATTGGCTTTTACATCACCCCTAAAAAATGTATGTCACCACTGCAGGTAATAAAAAGCATTCTTAAAGATGAGCCCCTAGTCATATCAAAAGAATTGATTGTAGAGTTAAATGCTGCTTCGTTTTTTTAAATATTTTTTTATTTATATTAGTTGCTGACAATTTTCATTTCTTAAACCAATGTGAAATAAATTGCTTTAATTGTACTGATTGATATCACCTGCATATTAATTGGATAATTTGTGGGACACAATGCGATCAAAATGGTAGTGTTAAGCTTATTATTATTTTTGTAATAACAGATTTTTTCAAATGCTTTATTTTTCAGCTTTTACCGTTTAGTTTTGGAACCTGATATTATATTCCATGCTAACAAAGGCATTTCAGCAGGGCCTGTGGCACATTTTATTGGACTGCCGGAAGCTCCCTTATTGACTCTGAATATGATTACCCCTGAAAACTGGTTAGTTGAAGCAGTTCGAAGCTCATATGACCTTGATAACATTCACTTAAAAGAGGTAAGGTTTTCAATTCTGTAGATAAGCTGCTTGCCATCCTACCTGTATTTAGTGTAGGTTAAAGCTTTTATATAATTATTGGTAACACTTTAGTTTAAGTATTCATTTATTACTATGTAACAAGACTTTAACACTTCTTTGGACCTTCATAACTCTTACAAAGAATGAGTGTTTATTCATCCCTGCAATATGACCTTCTAACAAAAACTCACTTTGGAGTGGTCTGAGGAGGCTTAACTGAGAGATGCTTTTGTTGATATTACATGTTGTCACAAAGCCACAAAGAGTCATAGCAAGGTTTGGGGCAGCCACCCGTTTATTTGGTTTCCTGACTGCAAATTGTATTTGAAATGATAGCACTGCTGTGCAAAAAAACAGTCCAAAACAGAACTGAGGGAATAGAGAAAATGTGGAGGCTTTTAAAGGGGAAGACAGGAAGTAAGATCAAAGGGGTTAGGCTCATGAAGGTCCTCAGCCATTGGTTTGAGCCTGGGCCAGCGACATCAAAGGGGCGGAGCTGGCAAGGTCTCCTTCCATAGGCTCGGTCCTGGAAGTGGCGTCAAGAGGGTCAGGTGGAATCTCCCGTGAATGGTCTACAGGAAAGGGAGAAAAAGAGTCAGTGCATTCTGCCACATCCCGGTATGACTGGAACTGCTCTTACTCAAACCTATTAGCTGCCTCCCATGTGCACGTTTGTGACAATGTTTAGTATAAAAACTGTAAATCTTTCATCTTAACAAGTAATTTTACTATCATGTCAATATACTACATTGTACAGAGATTAACAACCTACCTACTGAAGTTTTATAAGTGTTATAGAAAACCATAATAAGCCTTTATTAAGGTCTTGTTACATAAGAGTAAACAAGTAAAAGATCTATTTTTGTATCTAAAGCGTTACCAAATTATTTATGTCTGTAGCAGTAAGGTTTGCTGTCGACTGCCGTCATATTCATACCTTAGCACTGCACCCAGTCCTTTACTGCCTGGAACATTTCCCAACTGATATGAATGAGTGTGATCTATCTACCTTTTGAAGAAAATGAATGAATAAATGAGTTAATACCTCTTTTTGATCATTTTTAAATGCAGTATGTTTTATTAATCAATTCTACAAAATGTTTTACAGATAGATGGTCTTGTGAGAGCAGAGTATGAACTAGGGCATCTGTTGCTTGAAGGACACTGCTTTGATGCAACAAATGGGCAGCCTCCCCGAGGGCTACAGTTTACCCTCGGTCTGAAAAGTAACCTACTTATTCAAGATACCATTGTAATGGCAAATCTGGTAAGCTGTTAGCATTTACTTATTGGTTTGTTTATAAATATTTTTGGAAAAGGTTTTGATTTATATGAAACTAACTGAGTTAGCTGGCATTGCCCTGATGAGAGAATGGAAAGACAGAATGATAAAAAGTAATTACAAATGATATATTATTAAACCTTATTACCTTTAAACTTTTTACCTTTAAACCTATTGCATGTAATAGTAGTAGTAGTAGTACCACCATTGTCACATGTATAGAATACTTTGAAATTCTTACTTGCATGTTTAACCAACATGCAACACATCACAAGACTCATGCCATGCCATGATGACCAAGCAAGTATTAAAATATGTAACTTTATTATGTTTAATAGAAATTCACACATTATTATAGCTGGTTTTCATTACCCCTATTTCCATACTATTTGTCAGGAACTTCTGTAAGATTAGAAATCATGTGCTAGTAATACTGTGCATAGTTATTGTTAATAATAGAAAGTATTACTGTATGCAGTACTGTTGTTTGCACCAGAAACTAAAAAACAACTCCAGAAACTAAAAATCAACTCCAGAAACAATATGGCCTCACACAGTGTGGCTTGGAAATATGGCATAAACAGTGAGGGAAATAACTGATTTAAGAAAGAATTTAATGTAATCGAAACAGAAAAAGTGAGAGTAGGTGAGAAAAAGCTCCCATTAGGGAAGTTAGTTGGTCATTAATATATATATATATATATATATATATATTATATTCTTTTAAGTCTAAATTGCTATCTGATTATTGCATTGGTTCACGATACTAGGTAACACTTGGTTGGTTGGCCAGTTGGCAAACATCTGCCGCGTCCTCTCAGTTGTGAGAGGCTCATAGATATGTGATGCAGTATCTGTCAAATAATACAAAGAGTACACAACACTTGTTTAGCCTTATTGGGGCTTGTCAGGTGTATGCGCAGTTTTGAATCCCTTTACAGTTATCAAACCTTGGATGTCAGTGCCTGAGGCAATTGCAATTCAGACTTTAAAGAATGTAATACTATAATCTTCATCCTGCCAAAATAAGCGAATCAGCCGCCATGGCACAGCGTCAAAGGTTTGATCTCCATAAGAAAATGAACAACAATTAGAGGTCACTCCATGTGGTAGTTTTTATGTCATCTGAAGTGAACCTTAGACAACTGTTCCACACTTGTAGGTTGGAAGTTGGAAGATTCTTGCAATGCTTTATGACCTGTTTCAGTTCCTGCGTCCTTTGTCAGAATGTCATTGTACTTTTCAATGTACTATTTCAGCTATGTTGTTCACTGTCATCATGCATGCTGACATCTCACAAAATTTATTGAGGACTGCATCATCTCTCCACTCTTTTGGTGGTTTCTTGACTGAGAGTTTTCTTTGTCTTTTTCCATAAGGGCATCAAAGAAGAATTTTGCTATTTTTGTTACTAGATCCTCCAAATTCAGTTGTTTAGATTCATTTGTCAGCTTAAGATATCGAGGGAATGTCGGATAACGTAGCCTCTGCAGGTTTTGCTCAAAAATTGAAAAATCAAAAAGGGCTAAAATAGAAACTCCTACTTAATACAGTGATCCCTCGCTATATCAGGCCGACTTTCGTTGCTTCCCTCCATCACAGTTTTAAATGTAAGCATATCTAAATATATATCACGGATTTTTAAGCTGGTTCCGGTTTATGCGGACAATGGGTCTTTTATTGTATGGTATATCCTTCCTCAGTTTGTTTGCCCAGGTGATTTCATACAAGGGACACTATTGGCGGATGGCTTAGAAGCTACAATCAGAGCATGTATTACATATTAAATAAAACTCCTCAATGATATACGATGTGCTTCCCGAGCGGTGCTTGATTGTTTGCTTTTCTCAGTCTCTCTCACTCTCTCTGACATGCTTCTGGCCCGGAGGGGTGTGAGCAGGGGAGCTGTTTGCACAGAGGCTGTTTGCCTAGAAGATCACGGACGACTCTAAAAATGCTGAAAAGACTACCTTCACATTGCTCCTTTCTTTGCGGCTGCTTTGCTCGCGGTCGCATACTTAAAACCAACAGCACGTATTGATTTTTGATTGTTTGCTTTTCTGTCCCTCTCTCTCTCTGACATTCTCTGCTCCTGATGGTACTCCTTTGAAGAGAAGATATGTTTGCATTCTTTTTAATTGTGAGAAAGAACTGCCATCTCTGTCTTGTCATGGAGCACAGTTTAAACTTTTGACTAAAGGGTGTTATTTCATGTCTAGAGGACTCTAATAATGCTAACAGTGTAGGAGAGTTTATAAGGGCTTAAAATATATAAAAATAACCATACAAACATATGGTTTCTACTTTGTGGATTTTCACCTATTGCATTTTGCATTGTGGACTAGCTTTATATAGTATATATTTGAAGTGCATTTTCAAGCAAATTGGAATACAGATTTATAATAAATATTGAATGTACATACAGTAATAAAACTTAATTTCAGAATCACAGTTTAAAAAAGCTTAAGCATTAACAATAGTTTAATAATAACACCAAACAGCTTTTAAATGTTAAAAATGATGCATCAGCATTTGAGTGCAAGGTGATTTACATCAATATATCTTGTGAGCAAAAGTAGGACACAGGGTTTCTAACCAACATCACAGTTCCTCTAAAGCCTTACTGAACTATTGAAAACAATAGTATTCTAAACTCGTCATGCCAAGGTTCTGCAGCATAGCATTAAAGAATTGACAGTTATGGATGTGAGAAGCTCTTAAACAGAAGGATTCATTTCAGCCAATATATGTAAACATCAGAAGCAAATCTTTGTTTAGTAGTTACTTTTTATATTTTGTTGTCATTTCAAGAAGTCATAAATCCTGATTTTCCATGGTGATTGCTACTGCCTTTCCTGGATTCCTCTTTTCATTATCTATTTTTGCGTGTGCAAATCATTGTCCTCATTTATTGAAAGTATCTCAGGCCATCAAAATGATTTTCCAGGTATTGCTAGTTGTCCCAGACTAAAAAGATAATGCATATGTGTTGCAAGTAATGTCTTTGACAGTCCTGCATATGCGTTATTAATATTAATTTTAGGGGAAGTGTATTATCAATAAAAAAATGCCCCTTTGATGTATTTCAGTAGAGTCTTTAGAAGTATTAGAAAATTAGAAAAATTAGAAAATTAGATTATTATTATTATTCTTTTGCATGCAGCTGCTCAAGGCTTGAGCAGAAAATATTAGAAATTGCAGGTCAGTAAATCAGTTGTCACCAAGGTTACCAGATTAAAAATATATGAAACAGCTATTCCTCCATCTGAAATAGGTATATTTGTTAACTTGGAAGTTAGTTTTGCTCAGAAAGTATAATTTTCCAAGCACTTGTTTTACTGATTGAAATGAAGGTCTACGTAGTGCACTGCTGTTTCTCTTTGGAATTTGTATGCTTTCTACTACCACTATATCAGCTGTATTCAGTGGCTTTTTCCCAATATCTATATTCCACTATATCTAATCCTATTGATTCCTGAATTTAGATTTCAATGTTTCTGTGAACATTATACAATTGGTTTTCATGCAGTAGGCTCTGTTCTGTAATAGCTCGGGATGGAACCGTTTTTGTTAACAGACAAATGCTTATTTTAAAAGAAAATAATGATACCTTGCAAGAATAGTTAAGCTTGCAAATATGCTTGAATTACATGGAGGCGAGAATCAATAAAGTTCTAAAATAAATAAAACAGTATGTTTCATTTTGAAGTTTATTGCAGATTCCACACTGAATGTATTTCTCTTTATTTGCTGGGTAATGTAAAAGTGCTAGCTTTATTAAAGCCTTATGACTAACATATGCAACAGCACACCTCTGACCTAAACTGTACTGTCTGATATGGAAGAAAACAAATGTTGATTGCTTTGTGCAGTTTCTGTAAGAAGGAATACAATACATTTTTATCAGTTAATTAAAATATCTGTTTAATTTACTGGCTACTCACATGCATTAAAAGAAATTCTATTAATAATTTATGATCCATTAGGTCAAGCATTGGCAATCAGAAGTAAAAGCGGACTGTTAATGTTATTGAGCGTTTGTTAATATTACAAAATAGAAATGTGTATTGTTTTGATTATATTATCTTTATAACAGGGTTACTTTCAGCTGAAAAGCCAACCCAGGAGCATGGATGTTAAAGTTACGTAAAGGAAGATCAGAAGATCTCTATCAGATAGTTTTGTGAGTATCTCTATATGCCTGTCTGTATATCTGTCTGTCTATCTGTCTAATATTGTACCTTTTCCTGTATGTTTATCTCTATTCTCTCCTATCCAGTATTGTTCACTGTCTGTCTCTCTATGTGTGTGTCTCTTATCTGTGCCATTTTCTTCTTCAAGATTCTAGGAAATTGTACAACATGAATATATATTGGTGAAAAAGATGCATAGTTGCATTTACCAAAGGACACCAGCAATGCATGTTTATATTTGTTAGACATATCTTTGTTTTATTACTTTAAAGTGACTAAGCATCTGGAATCCTGTCTTAGTACTACTGTACACTTAGATGTTGTGGGAATTACAATGGAACACTAGACAGAATTTTAACTAAAATGTGCAAACAAATAATAATCCCTGAAGTTGGAAATACTTGTGTACTAGTGTGCTGCTCCCCAAGTGGCAAGATTATAGTATTTATATTGTTTTAATAAACAAGATCATTGCAACATATTTAGCACAATATTTCTAAACACTTTGACATGTATATATGTACAGTATGTGTGTATATATACTCAGCAAAAAAAGCGTCCCTTTTTCAGGACTGTGTATTTCAACAATAATGTTTTAAAATCTAAATAACTTTACAGATCTTCATTGTAAAGGGTTTAAACAATGTTTTCCATGCATGTTCAATTAACCATAATCAATTAATTAGCATGCACCTGTGGAATGGTCGTTAAGACCTTAACAGCTTACAGAAAGTAGGCATTTAAGGTCACAGTTCTAAAATGCAGGACACTAAAGAGACTTGTCTACCGACTGTGAAAAACATCAAAGAAAGATGCCCAGGGTCCCTGCTCATCTGCGTGAGCGTGCATTAGGCATGCTGCAGGGAGGCATGAGGACTGCTGATGTGGCTAGGGCAATAAATTGCCATGTCCGCACTGTGAGAGCGCCTAAGACAGCTATAGGGAGACAGGAAGGACAGCTGATCATCCTCGCCAGTGGAAGAGCCGGATCTCAATCCCATTGAGCACGTCTGGGACTTGTTGGATCGCAGGGTGAGGGCTAGGGCCATTCCCCCCAGAAATGTCCAGGAACTTGCAAGTGCCTTGGTGGAAGAGTGGGGTAACATCTCACAGCAAGAACTGACAAATCTGGTCCAGTCCATGAGGAGGAGATGCACTCAGTACTTTAAGCAGCTGGTGGCCACACCAGATACTGACTAGTACTTTGATTTTGAGCCTCCCTTCATTCAGGGACACATTGTGAAACATTTTAGTTTATGTCTTATGGTGTTGACTCTTTTAGTGTTCATACAAATATTTACACATTAAGTTTACTGAAAGTAAAACAGTTGAAAGTCAGAGGGCGTTTCTTTTTTTGCTGAGTATACATTTTTATATATTCAGTATATATACACACAAGTATATTGTAAAGCGTTGTTATCTGGAAACTGAAAGTTCATTCTATTGTGCCCTCACTGAATGAAGACTTTAATTTTTAAAATGCAAAATGGTTTTATCGGATAAAGATGGCAGTTAAAGAAGTATTCTGTATATCTTATAAATATAAATAAGTTGTGTTCTTGGAGTTCACTCCTGAAAAAATATTTTACTGAGTGAAATATTTTGGGCATTCAACATACATCTTATGTCTTAAAGCTGGAGTGTGAAATGCTACACAATGGAGTTCAACAGTGGAGCTAAAGAGAGTTGCACAATTAGTGTTTCCAGTAAAAATCAAGCTCTCTTAAAAATTGTGTTGACTTTTTTTGAAATATTCTTACATGAAGCCTTTACCTGTATGGTTTAGGTTTTTGTTTAGTCTCAGAGTATTTGGTATCATTTTCTTGTAGGAAGAGCTGAATAAGTA
>NW_024377803.1:0-7630 GCF_016835505.1 Polypterus senegalus
AAAATTTTTTTTAAATAGGGGAAAAAAAAAAACAAAAACAAAAAAACAAAAAAATTTTCGTAAAATGTGGAAAGAAAGGATTGTGTTTAGCAGGCACCATCTCCAGGTGTACAAAAAACCGGTTGTCGGCACAAGAGGGAAAAAGAATCAGGCAAAAAACAGAAAATGACCTACACAAAAAGAACAAAGGAATGTTAATACAAACTACTTTGTTTCCCTTATTTTTAATTAAAGAAGTTTGTCTGGGCCCCAAATATTTTTATTTAAGCCAGAGGCTTTTATGATATGATGAAATTAAAAAATTTTAACATTTTTTTTAAAAAAAATTTGATGCCTGCCCCCAATTTTCTTCTGTGTGAAGTTTTAAAAACACCCAAGTTTTACAACTTAATATTGATCCTGAGTTGTGGTGTTTGTTTTTTAAAGAAAGGATGAAATAAATTAGAGGCATAAAATGAAGTTAAAATATCCAACCATAAGAAACAATATATTTTATCTAATATTATAAGTAAGTGCACAAGTGCTTTCCTGTTTATATTTTTACAACTCCATTATAAAAAAGCCAAAAAGACAGAAAAATGTTTGGGGGAACCACCCCTATATTTTACAGAGCACAAATAAAAATAATCGAGTTTTAAAAATGGCCCCGAAACGCCGGGTTCTTTTTCCCGGGAAACAAGGAAAATTGGGCAAAACCGGGGAAAAAAGGTCCAAAAAAGCGGACGGACCTTGGTAGGGGTGCAGTCATGCAAGGGAAGCAGGAAGTATTTTTTATGTTCCCCTTTGGGGGATCTGTGGGAGAAGGAGGGGAAAAAGGTTAGTGCACTTAAAAAAATTCTTTTTTCCCCCCCGTTGCCATTACCGCCTCCCAAGCGCACGGGTGACACCATATATTCAGACTGCTACTGAAATTTATAAAAATTCTAATTCAAATGGTGCAAAAAAAATACCCCCATAAATTTCACAAAACAAATAAAATGCAAAAATTTTGCCAACGTTTACTCTTTCCAATTTTTAAAAATGTTTGATAATATAAAAATTCAAAAGAACTAATTTTATTTGGGTTTTCTTTCATATATTAGAATTTCTTTCACATTTTTGCTTTGGGTGAGGTCGTTGATATATGTTTTTCCCTCCCTTCCCCTATGGTTTTTGGAGAGATATGAATGAGACTTGTAAACCGGGGAAAAAAAAAACATAACAACAAATTTTTTTAAATAGACACTTTTACAAAAATGCTCAAAGTGTTTAATAATGAAGAATAGAAAATAAAAGAACAGTAAGAAAATAAAAAAAGTCAACTTAATTAACATAGAATAAAAGGGGTCCAATGGAGGGGGACAGAAAACCAAAAAAAAAAAAAAGGCAGCTGGGGAAAAAAAAAAATCTTAGGATTCCAACCTTGACGCAGCCCCCCGTTTTTTACCTAAACCATCCTAATCTTACGACATTAATCAAACCTTGGGAAATTATTTGTTAATTTATTCGGGAGACATATTCCATTGTTTAATCTTCTATGCCCTTGCCCTTAAAATGTGCTGTTGGAAGTCAGGATATATCAGATTTGTCAAGGTCCACCTAGCCCAATGCCCTTTGCGAAAACAAAACTTTAAAGTAAATTTGTTCATAAAACGTTAAAAGTTTTTCAGTTTCCCTTAGGTTCCAGTTTTATCGACCCTGTTCTGGATAGGCGAGTTTGGGGAAAAGAGAGAAGATAGAGGGATCTTGGATCACCCTTTTCGATCTTAAAAATTTAAAAAAAGAAGGGTTTAGTCCCTGTAATGAATTCCCAGTCTTTTTTTTTTTTTTTTTAATGTTTACTTACTTTTTACCTACTCAAAATTTTTTATCAAAGGGCATCCAAAGGGCCCCAAAATGATATTTCATTGTATTGTACAGTAAAAAAAGGGTATCCCACTTGAATCTTGAAATTGGTTGGGGTTTGACACCCTGATTAGCTGGTCATCTGTTGGCTCACTTCAATTGTTTTTGATAGCTGGTAAAAAAAACCCAACGGGGATTGGTAACTAGAGATTTTTTTCCCAGAGAGATGACACCCCCGCCTTAAAAAGGCATCTCGGGGTGTCATTCATTTTTTTAATACCCCACTAGGACGCCTTCCCCCAACCGGCCCCAACCGTTATGTCCGCGGGGCGCCTGCTCGCGCTGCTGCAGTTTTTACAATGTTTTAAAAATTTTTTCAAATGAATTTTTGTATAGAGTATACTTTCCTTTTTACTGTGAAACTTTAAAATTTTTGATTTATTATTCTTTGTAAAATCTTTCTCCCCCCGTTTAGTGTTGCTTAAAACGTTATGAAAAGTTTTTTGTATGTTATTTATTCTTTATTATTCTTTTTTAAATTTTTAATTTTGCTTTTCAGTGCTTGTAACTTTTTTTTGACATCAAAATTTGGTTGCATTTGTGTTTAAAAAATGTACTATAAAAAAAATTTAAGGATGTCTTTTAAAGCCCCCAACCTTTTCCCCAAAGTTGTCTTTGATGTACTGCTAGTGCTAACTCACCCCCATGTTGTGCTAAGAGGTGTATGGGCTTTTACCAAATTATTATCATAAACATAGGAAATCAATGTTGAAAAAGGATCCTTTTATTGTATTATGTTCAAAGTTTTGTTCCCCAAATTTTGTAATTTTTACTTTTTTTTTTATTTTTTGCATTTTTTTTTATGTTCAGTTTTGGGGAAGCACGTTTCCTTTACTATTATCTATCTATCTATCTATCTATCTATCTATCTATCATCTATCTATCTTTTTATCTGTCTGTTTTTTCTCTTTCTCTCTGTCTGTCTGTCCCATCTTATATTGTAAAAGGTAGTGGACACCCACCCAATTTATTAGTTCAGGTGTTTAGGCACAGCAAATGTTAAAAGTACACCATTGCAAACTTGGCGTAGTGGAGCGCTAAAGAACTCAGTGACTTAAATATGGCACAATGCCAGACATTGGCAAAAGTGGTGTAAAATGGTCTTGGATTTGGGAGCACAAACATGTTTAGTCTTGAATGTGGGTTATTATCTGTCAGTCTGAAAAAAAATCTTTTTTAGTAGATAGGGGGATCTACCTTTTGGGCTGCATGTCTGCTTAACATTTATGAAAAAGGATAATGTTCTTTGGGCTGTTTTTTAAGGGTTTGGGCCAGGGCCCCCTTTTTAATGAAAGGCCTTTAAATGAGAAAAGTATATATAAATGTAAAGAAATTTTTATTATAATTTTGTTTGCAGTTTGGGGGGTTCCATTTCTGTTTAGTATGGTTTTGCCCATTTCACAAAGCTGTAAAGTCCTTGAGACAGATTTGCAAGTCTGGTGTGGAGGAACTTGGGGGGTCCACAAAGTCCACCCAACCCTATTGAACTCTTCAGGATGAATTAGAATCAGACACACCTCCATTGAAAAATTCAGTACCTTACCTCACAAAAAGCTCTTTGGCTGTTTGCTATTTTTAAAATTTTTTGGAAACCTTTAAGAAGAGGGGAGGTCCCAAATGATATTAATGTAAAGAAAAAAAATAAGATTCCGCAAGTTATAGATCTTTTTTTCTTATCATGGTTGATTTTGGCTTAAAAAGGGGTAACATTTAATAAAAAACCTGAGAGAAACTTACTGTATGTATTGTTTTTTGTAAAATTTTAAAGCAAAAGAGCTTTGTTGTTTTGTTCGAATTAAAAAAAAGCAGGGTCAGACCAAGGAAGGGGGCAACAACATTTTTATCAGTTTCTTTTTTGAACCCATTTTTTGCAGCTCACTTTATTGGGGGCTGAGCTACAGTAGCATGGTGATGGCAGGAAGCAGTCTTGAGGTGGATCACCCCTACAGTAACTCCCAAACTGGAACAATTTAGAGTCATCAGTCTCATAAATGTTTCTGGGATGAAAACCAAACCTCATACTAATGAGAAGAAAATGAAAAATTTCCCCTGTGTGTAAGGAAGGCCCCTGACAGTCTCCCCTTCCTGTACAATATAAAATGTTAAAGCAGAAAACAGATAAAGGTTGGGTAAAAAGGGGAACCCTGTTTAATGCCCAGGAAAAAAAAAATCAAAAGTTTGAAAAACAAGTATATCATCACTACAAGGGCTGGTGGCTCTTCCTTCCATAAAACAAAGGATTTTTTTTGGTCCTTGCGGTTGTGTGATGCTAGACTTATTGTTTGAATTTTGCGGGGGAAGAAAATTGGGGCTGATAAACCATGAGAGAAGTAAATGCCTCCAGAGACTACTGGCAGAATTTAGACTGCCCAAAACCCTTTAAATGCCAATGCTCATGTGCTTGAAAACAGTATAGTTTGTTTTTGGGGGGCCCTTAAAAAGTCATGTGGCAAAGCACAGTCACATGGTCATGGAACGCCTTTAAAATAATGAGCTGTACATTTCTATTTTTTTAATAACAAAACAAAAATTAGTTAATTCGGTGTATTGAAAACACTTTTTTACTTTTTTTCCAAACACACTTTTGGTTAGGTTGGGTAGACTTTATTACCCCAGGGGGTTTTTTTTATAAAAGTAAAAAAAGTAAAAAATAAAAATAATGAGTTTTTTCTCAAACAGGAGAACAGCTGGGATGAGGCTCCATTAGCATGGGATGCATAAATCCAATAATTCATATAGAAAAGTAAGACTTACCAGTCAGACCCCCTGCATGTTTTAAAATTTTGGGAAAAAGACAAAATGTGGAAAAGCTTTACCTGCATGTTAGTAGCATATGTTTTAGATTGAAAAAACTGCAAAAACTGTGAAATTTAAGTGCTGTGTTGTTTAGGGAGTAAGATATATTGTATTGTGAAAACGTGATGTTTAAAAAAAAGGTAAATAAATAAAAGTAGCAGTTAAAAAATACAGTAAATAAGAGAAGAAGAAAACCAATGTAATAGTAAACAGAAATGTAAGACATATAAAAACAGTTTAAAATGGGTAAAAGTGCGTAATACCGTAATGCATACTACAATTAATATAAACCAGAAGGGGTACAAAAAGGGATATAAAAACAGATTACCGGATGACTTTTTGGCCTGGGAAATGAAACTGTCCTATGGGTGGGAATTTTGGTGAGGTTCCCAGACGCCAGGGGGAAACCAGGGATGAACTGTTTGCTGTTTTCAGAGATAGTGGATTCAGCCCCCTCAGATATCTGGTGGAGGATGGTTTAAACGTGGGTCAACCCCAAAGGCTATGGGGAAATCTTTTTTGGAAAAACTGGGTCAGGGGTTAAAAAACCCTGATACATCTGGTGAGGAATTTTTATCAGTAGTAGAAGTTCATAGTGCTTTGGGTCCCACTGCAAAGCTCTTTAACTCCTCCAAAAAAAAAAGCCTTTTGTTTCTTTTTAGTTGGGTGGTGTTGAAACCGAATGGCTGCTTTTCCACCCCGGCCCAACCAACGGGGGGGGAAGTTTTGCCGGCCCCTAAAAGTTTTTTTTTTGGCCCCCCTTTTTTATCCCCTCCCCCCATAGACAGCTTAAAAAATTTTTGCAGATGGGGGAATCCGGGGGTTCATCAGAAACTTAGAATGTTGTTGCCCTATGTTCTGGAAACATTCATGGGGAACGCTGTATAAAATTGCTGGGCAGGAGCCTTGAAAAATGCGATTTTGGGTGAACACATAAAAAAACATGTTGGACCACAGACTGGGGCCTATTTGTCGGGAAGTAAAACACCCTGCCACAGGGGGCTGCTTAGACAAATGTTTCACTTCAGCACCAGACGAGAGCACAATGGGGTTAAAACGCTTACACAATGAAAAGCATCCCATAAGGTTTTTTTTTTCCAAATTCCCAAAAAAGTGAGCAGGGCAAATGGCATCATCCACAGATTTGTTTTGTGGATGAAACGTAGCAGACCCAGATAATAGAAATGTGGGGTTTAAAGCTGATCCCTTTTTTCTAGACATTCACCACAGAGTTTCCCAATGGGAGATTGTTTCAGGCAGCAATTTTTTTGGCGGCACCAAGGACTTTCTTGAAACCGCATCGCAACAGGAACACAGGGGCAAGTTTTGGGTGTAGTGAACCCAGACAACCTTTAGGTTTAAAGGGGCCATCTGGCAGGCAAATTTTCAAAGTTTAACCCGTTTAAAGGGTTTTACTCGAAAGCCTCAGGGATTTTCAGAATGGTTCCCGTAGTGCTGGGAAGTTTTAACCCACCCCAAAAAACTCAAGGGCCCAAATGAGGCAAGAAGTTTTTAATCATCGGGGGGAAAAAAGGGTGTCTGGGGACATGGTGAGGTTTTTTGGGCCACGATCAATTGCCTTTCCAAAGTTGACACAGATATCTGAAATCAGGTCCCCTTTTTGAGTCTTTCCCCCATATTGTACTTTTAGCTTGTGTCAAAAACCAAAACAACATTTTTAATAGCAATTTTATAAAACATAAAAAGGTTTTGAAAAAATGAAAAAATTTATAAAAATAAATCCTTCAGAATAAAGGGTTAAAAGGGGGGCCCAAAAAAAAACTCCAACGGCTGGAGGTGTGCCCCCTGAAGCTTTTAGCATTGATAGTACAGAAAACCCGGGAAAAACTGGGAAAGGGCAGATGGTGAATTTAGATTAACACTAAACAGAGAATCCCCCCGGAATTCAAAATGTAACCCAACCCAAAAACTAAAATTTAAAACATAATCATAAAACAAGACATTTTTTTAAACCCGGCTTATTAAACAACAATTTCTATTATGCTGTTAACAATAATGACACATTTCCCTTAATATATGTATTTTTCATAAACATTTTATAATCTGTTCACTTGATTGATGTGATTATCCATTCATCCATTTTCATTTCTTGGGATTTGTATTTCCCCCTACCTGTTGGGGGGTTTTTTAAGGTACTTAGTTTTTCCTTGTACATTTCCCCAAAATGGATGTTCATTGTAATATACGTGTCTACTTGTCTGGGTGCCTGACGTTCCCTTTGATGAACAGCATCCCATTTTAGACTTGGGTTTTTTGATTTATTTCTGTTTTCCCATAATCATAGCTCTCTGTGTCCCTGAAATGGATACCCCAAATTAAAAAAATTTGATTTATTTTTTTACAGTTTTTAAAAAGTATGATTGGGGAAAAAACCCGCTGACCAGCTTGTTAAATGTAGGGTCTCCCCCTGGGGGGAAACCCCTTTTTAAAGCCAACAAAAAAAACAGGTCCAAGCACAACATGAAAAGCTGCTGGCCCAAAAAAAAATTTCCCCCTCAAGCAGTTCATGAAGGTTTTTAAAGGGAAACCGTCAACTTTACAGATCAGGCAAAAAACCCCCGAACCCACCATGCCGGTCCCGAAGGGGGGGTCGCCCCCGAAGTCCCTGGGGTAGGGAGTCTCAGTGTTGTTGACAAAAATGAAGATGTAAGGACAGTGCCCCCCCTCATCCTGAGTTGTTTTACCACCTTGGAAGAGCCCTGAAAAGGATCAGGATGAACCTTTCCCGGTACAGCCATTGTGGAGTGGGTTTACCAGCAAATACTACTCCCCAAATAAGGGGGTTAACCCCAAATTATAGAGGCCCCAAATCAATTGTTTCTCCCCTACCTTCAAAGTTTTGTTTAGGTATGTGATGGGGGGTTTGGCTCCCCATTTTTTGGGGCTTGGCTTTTTTTTAAAAAGGAAAAATTTGGAAAAGGGGAAAAAA
>NW_024377804.1:0-11282 GCF_016835505.1 Polypterus senegalus
TATTCCTCCGTATTTGCGTCTCTTCCGCTCGGCTTAAAATAGTGCATGCTGGTGGAAAATTGTGACTTCAAAGTTTAGTTTCTATATACTGTATCTCAAAGTCAGTGTGGTAACCAGTGTATGCAAAATGTTTGTGTGTACACACTATTTTTACGTGAGGCCCTGGAAGTGGTGAAAATCCCAGTTTAGTCTGTTTGAGTACAGAGCAGGGAAAGAAGATCTGTCGTAAATGAACTGTGTGGCTGAGCACCTTCAGCAAGTATATTTTGTGTTGCCATGTCTTGGTCCAGTGAAGGTATGTACAATTATTTTCCCTGATAGAATTGTTACCAGGAGATGGTTTCAGCAGTTACAAAAGTTTCTCTGATAACCGATTGACATTTATACATGACTAATTAAGGATGAGCTACCATTATGACACTGAAGGAGTAGCTTCTGAAAATGGTGCTTTGCAGTCTTATGTGAATAACAAATTCAAAATCAGTAATTTCTAGCAATAATGGCCATAAAGCACTAGAAATGCTTTGGCTATATTTTAAAATCAATTTAATGGTAGCTTGATAAAAAGGTTTTAAGTTTTACCAAAAATATGAACATTTCTGAGTGGTTCCAAACTTTTGACCATTATTGTGCATCAACAGCTTTGAATGCATTGTACCCATGTACAGTAAGTAATACTATTTTGTGGCAGCTCTGGATTTCTGCATTAAGTTACAGCTGAGGCGATACGTGTCTTGTTTTTGTTGAATACAGCCAGTTTAAAAGCAAAGCATTTGTTTAACTAAAATGACTCTTAGCCAGTTGGCATCAGCACTTGATAAGATGCATACAATGATGAATGATGAATATGACAGAGACATTATACAGTACATGCTCTGTGAAGTGAGACTGATAAGAACATGAGGACTGTGTCTTGCTTCCTCTTATAGTACCTTGTACAATAGTGTGAGAGAGTGGGAGTAAAGCAGTCATAAGTTGAGGCTCTATTGTATATTTTAAACTTTGAGTAAGAAATTTATGGGACAGTGACCAAAAGGTGGGTCATGTTGGTACACCCATGTATTCACAGCCCTAGACCAGAGTCTTAGAGGCCACTGCAGCAGTCCTGCTGCCTACACAATAATGCAGTTAACTCAACATTTTTCTCTGGTTTCCTGGACTACTGATTATCATCTTGAGGGAATGTCATTTGAAATTTAAAGTCTGTCTTCATGTACAAGTATATGTCGTATTTAAGGACATGTTTAGGACTTAAGGATATATTTAGGGATAACACCAAACCATTTTGCACACCATTTATATTGCTCCACTAGGGCAATTACCTTTATGGAATTGTATAAAATCTTGGGACAGATACATTTCCATCCTTAACAGCTACATCATTAAGTCAGACTACTTAATTCATTTTGTTTGTAAACTTTAAAAGGAAGTTGAATTTAAGCAAAAGAACAACCTAATAATCCTGAGGGGTTTTCTCTTTGTTCTTTATAAAGACAGTAGTTTGTCCAGATTGACAACTTGAGTTCATTATCTTCTGCTCTGTGGTAGTATGTTTTTGTTATATTATTCCAATTACCTTCCCATGGGACTATGGATAATCATACTTCATCCAGAAAAACATTCAAGTGAAATATTCTGCTATGTTATCTTCCAAATGCTGACAGTGGTTTAATGCAGTCCTTCTCTTTCAATTAATCTTTTCCCTTTCCTGTTCCTATGTTTAAGGTTATTAACAATCTTCTTTGTGTTCCATTTTCCTCAATAGCATGAACCTCATCGTCTTTTCTTTTTGTCTAATATGATATTTCTGTCAGATTTTCTGTCATTTACTGTCTCACCTTCTTTTTATTTCTACCTTCCTTTTTGGTAACTCTAGTTATTCTAGGCAATACTTTCTTACTGTTTTTACCTTCTCTTTTTAATATGGTACATTCCAAAATTTATAATCATAATCTTTCTGCTTTATTTTTTTTCATTAAAATACCTATAGGGCAAAATAAGTGTTTTGCTACATCTTTTACAGGTATATTCCAAACTGGAATCAAATTGCATGATTCAGTAATTTAAGTGATTTTAGTGCTCAGCTGTTAGTGTGGACAAATCACACTAAACATTCAATTCACAACTAATCTAATGTATTGCATAATAACATTTGATACAGTATGTTTATGTAGGTATAGTGGTACCCTAGAACTTCAACCAACATCTCATACAGTGCAGTAGCGTCATTCTGCACCATGTAAACATTTAGGTTTTAGTTTTTTAACCATTTTCATTTCCAGTCACCTATTTCTCAAATTTTGCACCTTCTTTGTCCTGTACTTTGTCCCTCTTTATTTGTTTTTTTTTCAGCCTTGCTCCTTCTTAGACTTGTTTTTTGCTTGTGAGGGGCATTGACTATGCAGGATTTCCAGTTTTGTCTCCACATTCTTCAGTCTTCTATTGGCCAATAGTGGATTCTACTTTGAAAGAAGGCCTCCCTTAAACAATCTGTCATCTCATTTAAGATCAAACCTTCCCTCCTAGTCCATGTGCTCAATGATGCCATCTGGCAGGGTTCTACAAAATAGACACTAATTTTGGAAATATAAAGTAGTACATCAGTCAGTAAGATTTGTAGTTTTATTTTTAACCATGATCTCTAGAGTTTCTATTGCCATTTAAACATGAAAAAAATCTATTTAAATTATTACTGCATTATTTATAGGTGTTGATGGAACAATAAAAAATTAAACACTACAAAAATACATAATTTAACAACTATAGAAGCAGAAACCAAATTGATTCCCTCAACTAGAGGGTATATCCCACTCTGACAGACTAAGAAAAATTAAACATCTTTAGTCTTAAACAGAAAAGGCTACATGGAGACCTAATCTGGATCTTCAAAATTGATCCAAGAAAATCCTTTTCATTAAAGGTAAATCATGTACTCAAAGAACACCACTGAAAATGAAGGTGGAGCCTTGAAATATATTTTTAGTAGAAAGGGTGGTCGGAAATATAAAACAGGGTTATAAGGTCTTGTAGTTGAAGCGGAAACCTTAACTGTTTAAAAGTATCTGTAAGAAATATTGGGACAACTTTTCCATTATTTAATGAAAAGACATTTTTGACATAATTGACTATATGGTGTCTCCTTGTCTGTGAAACTTATTTTCTTTGAGCATACCGTGTCATGACGTATAATATAGGTGGAAATAAAAATAAAAGATTGTTTCTGCATAATCAGTATTTTCTTGCAATATTTTATTCTCATTAAATAGTTTCTTAATCATAAAAAATATATATATATATATATATATATATATATATATATATATATATATATATATATATATATATATATATCGTGTTGATTCTATTCTTTCATGTTACAAAAGCTCTCAACATATTGTTTCTGGAAAAACTTATAACTATATTAGTGTATTTCAGTGTTGTTTTTACATATTTTTGCTTATAATCTTTTGGGGAAGATGGTAGAGATATTTGTAAGAAAGGTGTCTCTATTGTTCATCCATTACTTGCTGTCAAAATTGAGTTTTGGTCATGGGTGTGTTATAACAAAAAAAACAAACAAAACAAAAAAAAAACTCAAACAAATTCACCGTTGCATGGTGGTATGGCATATTCATGTTGTTTTGTTGTATTGTCGTAAGTCCTCCTCCTCCTCCTCCTCCTCCTGTGTTTGGGAGACAGGCTTTAAGGCTTTGGTGATAGCAATTACCCACTGGACCAGAGGATAGTGGGTGTGAACTAATGCCTTCTCTCCTCCTCCCTCTTAGAACTGAGATTGACAGCCACTTCATCTCTGGCGTCACTTCCATGTCATACCTTTTACTCTCTCTGTTCTGCCACTTGAACTGATAACCCAGAAATTATCCATTTTGTTTCCGCTCCATTAAGAACTTAAATCTGAAATCTCATCCATCGAACACCCAACTTGTGTACATATGTACTGACAGCATTCATGATAACACCTTCAGTTTACAGCTTCATAATCATTACTCTGTCTGACACTCCTTTCACCTCCAAAGCACTCATGACATACTGCTCCTTTAGAAGAATCCCTACCCCATTTCTCTTCCCATCCACACCATGATAGAACAATTTGAATCCACCTGGCCTTTCTCCCCCTTTCATCAAGTCTCCTGCATGCACACTATATCAACCTTCCTTCTCTCCATCATCTTGCCTAACTCTCTTCCCTTACCAGTCATACTGCCAACATTCAAAGTTCCTAACCTCAGTTCTACTCTCTTTACCTTCATCCTGTCCTTCTGCCTCCCGGACACATCTCCCTTCTCTTCTTCTCCTTCTTCCAGACAACAATAGCTATTTCTCTCAGCACCTAGTTGGTTAACAGTACTGGTGGTGGCAGTTTGTTAACCCAGGCCTCAACCGATCTGGTATGGAAATACTGATCTGGCAAATTTACAGCGGATGCCCTTGCTGATGTAACCCTCCCCATTTATCTGGGCTTGGGACTGGCACACAAAGAAACACACTGGTTTGTGTCTCCCCTGTGGCTAGGTTTCATTTTCTCATTTTTAAACTATTCAGTTATCTGCCTTACCAATTCCTTTTAATTGATCTTTTCACAGATAATCTTGATATTAGTATATAATATAACAGTTTCATTAAGTTTACACCAAACTGGAGACTAAGCCATGAGAAAGAGTTTATCCACTAATTGTCCCCATTCCTTTTCAGAGGCTTCTTTAAGTATGAAGCATGTTTTCCTATGCATTTATAAAAACTATTTATTCATTGATTCTACCAACTAAGTGTTGATATTGCAGCCTGTAAAATTCATCTCTATATATATAGTACTATTGTCATTTCTTGATCATTCACACCATTATACCAATGTCAGCCTGGCATATTTTCACCCTTCTCTGGTTTTTAATTTTAAAAGGTTTTAAACTCACCAAAGTGGGCTTGTGTTACTGTGCACTTTAATATTCAAAGTAAAGGTTTCCTATCCCAGTCCTCTGGCACCTCAAGACTTCAGAGTTCAACTGTTTTTTTTTTTATCCTAACTCTCAGCACACCTGAACAGATGTTCAGTACTACTGATTACTTGGCACTGTTGTTGAGCAGAGTTAGAACAGAGCAAAAGTTGGACTGTCTGGGGTGGCCTGAAGCTAGGATGAAAATCTATTCAAAGAGATACAGTACTTTGAGTACAAGTCAAGTCAAGTTGGGGAGCATATGCTGGTACCTACTACATGGCGAAATAACTCGGGATCCCGGTTTGCAGCCCCCGAGGCAGACCAGTCTCACCCTCTGAAATGACCCTCTATCTGCCGCAGCCAGGGTGTTACATGGGCAACCCCTTGGCCTGGTCCAGCCACTCAGGTCCCCAACAATGAGGATCTTACAAGCCAGATCACCTCTGGGAAACGTGCCACATGGTGGTAGTGCGTAACGGACGCTCCATCACAATGCAGGTAATGTGCCTCATTCAGGACTCCATGAGCAACCACTTATACGACACAAAGTCAAACCAACCAAAGGATTCTCCAGAGACACAGTACCAAAGTCCAGTCTTCATCACAGGTCACTGGATAGTGTCCATGTCTTGCAACCATATAGTGAGTCAGAAAGCACCAGGACTCTACAGACTTGGATTGTCGTCCTTTTGCATAGATATTGGGAGCACCACACACCCCTTTTCAGTGACCGCATGATCCCCTATGCTCTCCCAGTCTGTCTACTGACTTCATAGGAAGAGTCACCAGAGACATGAATGTCACTGCCAAGGTAAGTAAACCTCTCGACAATGTTGACACTCTAACCGCAGACAGACACACTGGAAATGGCTGTGCCCAAGAGGTCATTAAAGGCCTGGATCTTGGTTTCATCCAGGACACTCGCAAGCCCAGACACTCAGACTCCTCGTTCAGCCTCTCAAGCACCCCAATCAGAGCCTCCATTGACTCTGCGAAGATCACAGCATCATCAGCAAAGTCAAGATCTGTGAATCTTTCTTCACCAACAGATGCCCCACAGCCACTGGACCCCACGACCTTGCCCAACACCCAGTCCAAACAAGCATTGAACAGAGTAGGAGCAAGAACACCCCCCCTGATAAACTCCAGAATCAACTGGGAAAAACACAAAGGTTCTGCCTCTACTCTGCACAGCACTCACAGTACCAGTGTACAGGCTGGCCATGATATCCAGCAACCTTCAGGGGATCCCGTGAAACCTCAGGATGTCCCACAGGAATAGCTCGATCAAGTGAGTCAAGCGCTTTGCGAAAATCGACAAAAGCTACAAAGAAACTCTGCCGATATTCACATTTATATATATATATATATATATATATATATATATATATATATATATATATATATATATATATCAAATATCAGCAGTTATTTTTCTTTTGAGTACAGTACAGTGATAAGTTCTATACTGAATGAAGTGCGTTCAAAAGTAACCAAATGAACCAGTAGGTCATGCATTTACTGTAAACATGTTAAACACTTTAATTTATTTTTGCTAAAAAAAATAAAGATGTAAAAGTACAGAGCAACTATCAACTGCAAATGAAATAAAATAATATATATAATATTTTAAAAATACAAAATGCAATCCAAAACAAAGACAACATCAAATAAGTTAGATACTTAAATAATGACATGAAATGAAAAGAAGAACCTATAGCAACATTACAATTACTGTTCAAGAATAAAATATAAAGCTGAATTATTATGAAAACAATTGTGGTCCACCAGGCTGGCACCGCCAGCTGAACCTGACACAGATAAGCGTGGGACACAAATTCAAGCACAAATTCAAGTATAACACAGTTCAAGCACAAGCACAGCACAATACCACAAGTCTTTCTTCACTCTTTACCTTCTTCTCCTTCACTCCTCTGGTCAAGCTTTGTTGCTCCTCCTCCCGACTCTGGCTCCCCGAGTAGTAGCTGCTGGCTCCTTTTATAAGGCACCTGGAAGTGCTCCAGGTGCTTGATTACTCGTTTCCAGCAGCACCTCCGGGTGTGGTGGAAGAACTGCCCATAAGGGCTCAGCAGCTCCTGCTGCAGCATCCCCTGGCGGCGTCTGCGGATCCCAACAGGGCTGCACCACACTCCAACTTCCATGAAGCCCTGCGGGAGTGTGAGGCGCCTCACCCCCCAAGTAGCTAATGTTAGCCGAAGATACCTTGACTGAACTGAATAACGCTATTTAGCAAGTGATTATGGTGAAATGTTGAAATTCGTCTCGTAACTTTCCTTTATCTTGCTGTTTATTCTCATCTTCTGTTTTCTTCTTCTTTTTTTCTGTGCTTCAGAAGGATATGTCCTTTTCTGTGACATAACTTTTTTTTCAGCTTTTTTGATGCAGAGAAGACTGTAACCTAATGTTAATCTGATTTATCTCATCCAATATAATGTCCTTTACAATGCACGGTCATGCACACGAGTCGTGACACCAGCTCATACCAGCTTAACATAACAATGTGTTTTTGTGTGATTACTGTAGACATATCACAAAACATTAACATGTTCCCTTAAGATTATAAAGTTCTATCTGTTATTTTTCCCATTGCTTTGTCATGTGGCCAACACTGCCTTCACTAACACGTAGTATAATTAATGAGATTTCGGATAAATCTCGTGACTGCAACTGAAAGTGACATGGATCCATGCCAGCATACAACATGTCAAGATTATTACATCAGACATCATGTCCGACACCATGCAGAATTACATATATTTTAAATTTAAGTGCAGCAATGTTTCTGTATATTCCAGGTAAATTGCATCATACAGATATAGGGGAATAGCGGTCATCTGTGCCCTCTAAACTATTTCTTTGTTTTAATAACATGATGGGTGCCCTGTAATCCTGGCGGGAGACCCGAGAAGTAGCCTACCTGTGTTGTTTTTTGGTGAGACTGACAATATTTTCGAAATGACTCGGCAGAGTCGCCATGAAAGATCACATGATGCATTACATTATTTTTTTCCAGTTCAAAGAAGATAACGAAGAACATTGTTCTTATTTGGATTTGGAAAGATACTGTCATGAGAATGGTAAAATAAGTATTCATTTTCTTCAGGCTGGTGACAATATATAGACAACAGAAACATCTGTCGTATCAGACAACCAGACCATTTAAACTGTAAAAAGCATCTAATACATGCAGACACTAATACAATACCAGTTTGTGTTTTGTAACCATTTATGAATAAACTGTTTGTGTTCCTTGAAATTTACTGCTGCTTCTTTTCATGTTTTGCAGGTTAGAATCTTGCCATTCAATAATAATTAAAAAAAAACTTGTTTGGTACATTTCAAGTGCTCTTGGGGGCCTTCTGGTGGCCTCGGGGGCCCTAAGCAGTTGCTTAGTTCGCTTGTGCCTCGGGCTGGCTCTGATTGGTGCCCTGAGTATTATCTTCTCAAACTGCTGCAATAGTATGAAGAGGTTGCAGAATGTTATATTTAGGGGCAATTCAAATGTCCCAGGGTTGAACAATGTCTAGCTAGGAATTTAATCCCTCCTTTCTCTCCCTCCAACTTTAGTGATACACTGAAATTCCTTAATCTTCACAGCTACTAACAATTACACTAACTGTTCACAACATGCTCCACATACAGAACAAGTCTAACATTGAACACATCCACTCACACTGAGATAAAATAAGCTTAGTTCCCAGATGCCATAATAGCTTCTCTTTTGACTAAAAACATTTGAAAATGCAAGCAAACTAAATTTATACATTGTATTCTAAAATACTGAGGTTTCTAAGCCCTCACAGTCTGCTTTCTGATATGATTCTTGTGCTTTATATCTCAATATCTGAAGTGAAGAGGCTATGTAGAAGAAGGTCAGAGCCACAAGATCTTTTATTTTGTTACTGTTCTTCCTCTAAAGGTGGAACAAAACAGAAAATCAGTAGTCTGTATCCAACTATCTCAAAATACTGTTTCTCCACACTAAAGGGTTTAAGTCAAACATATAGCAGATAAACCTGTTTCAAGACTTAAAGTGGTCAGTTCTATATAAAGACCGAAGGTGGACCCTTTTATTTATTTGTTTTCCTGTAGATAAACAGAGTCTAAGAGAACTCAGGATTAAAATATTTAAAAAATGAGTTTGAGAAAACTGAATCCATAAGTTCATCCATAAGTTCATAAGGCATACATCTTTCATTAAGAGTACAGGAACACAATGAGACACAAGTTACCAGAAGAGTTAATATGATAGGAATTTAACACTTTCCACATTCAGAAATAGAAATTATTATTTGGCTGATGTTTTTATCCAAGGCTGCTTACAACAAGTGAGATACAATTGGTTTCATTTATTTTGTTTTTTCAATTGGAGTACCGGCAGGTCAAATATCTTGCTCATGGTCAAACAGTGTCAGCAGCAGAATTTAAACCTACAACCTCAGGAGTAGTATATGTCAGGCACCTACTGTCAAACAGATGATCAATGCTCTTAAGCCCCGCCCCTTTTGATAATGCCCTTAAGTCCCGCCTGCTTCCATGTGATGGGTAAATTTGCATACTGTCCCTGCCCCCTTGTAGTGGATTGGTGAATAACACCCTGTCCCTGCCCAGACTCCGCCTTAATCCCACCTCTTCACCTGATTGGTTAAGCAAACTGTCAAGAGCCGTTTGATGGATGTCTGTTCCCTCCTTGAACCCACTCCCACCCCATGCCCCCTCCTTGACCCCGCCCCTTGGCAGTGGATTGGTGAATGACACCCTGTCCCTGCCAGACTGCCTTAATCCCATCCCTTCACCTGATTGGTTAAGCAAACTGTCAAGAGCCATTTGATGGATGTCTGTTCCCTCCTTGAACCCACTGCTACCCCTACCCACTTCCCTGCCCCCCTCTCCCGAGGACAAGCCCACACATGCCCAGGGTCTGCCTTGGCCCCCCTCTCCCGAAAACAAGTCCAGGCATGTTGTTGCCGGGCCTTTGACAAGTCCAGGCACATTCCTATCCATACCCTGCCGGCCCGCCCTACATGTCCCCGGCCTGAAGGGCCTGCTTCGGCCCCGGTCAGGCAGCACCTGATGGCTGGCCCTGCCACTTCCCAGGCCCCCACACCTCCCAGTGGCCTCTCCGGAGGACGTGTTCTCCCATCTGAAAGCCCTTCTGAAAGTGCTGTATAAAACAGCAAAGCATTTTCTTCAGTTCTAAAGACTCTGAGAAGGAAATGGAATCTATTACCAAGGCCCCAGTGAAGCGTCGGATTTGCAGGGTCTATTTCAAGGATCATTTGAACAGATGTTTGTTGCCCAAGTTTCACAGTATCTATTCACAGTATTCTTATGTTCACGGTTTTTATCAATGAGAAATGGTTTCCACATTCTTGATCAGGCGTCAAATCAAAGCCAAAGAGGGTGTATCCCCAGGAGAATTCAGAGTGGTTGATGGCTAGAGGCAGGTCTTTCAAATGCTTTCCGGAGGCCAACACGAGGTTGTAATATTCTCGAGCTGTGATGTCATTAGCAAAATATGAGAACTTTCATATTCACTCTTTCCATAGGGTACTTGGCATTGGCGGTGGTGAGCATGGGCAACAACAACAACAACAACATTTATTTATATAGCACATTTTCATACAAAAAATGTAGCTCAAAGTGCTTTACAAAATGAAGAATAGAAAATAGAAGACACAATAAAAATAAAATAAGTCAACATTAATTAACATAGAATAAAGTAAGGTCCGATGGCCAGGGTGGACAGAAAAACAAAAAAACTCCAGAGCTGGAGAAAAAATAAAATCTGTAGGGATTCCAGACCAGAGACCGCCCAGTCCCTCTGGGCATCTCTACCTAACATAAGTCAAACAGTCCTCTTTGTATTTAGGGTTTTCATGGAAGGACCTGATGATGATGGTCACGTAGACTTCTGGCTTTCAGTCCATCAATGTTGGAGCATCATGATGCTTTGAGTAGGTGGTGGTGGCAGGCCACCACCACAAAGAAACCGGAAAAAGAAACAGAAAGAGAGTAGGGGTCAGTATGGATTTTAGAGCCACCATGAATAGTTACTATGATGAATTGAACATATAGAGTATCAGTATTAAGTTAAAGTGAAGTTATAAAAGGCCATGTTAAAGTAATGTGTTTTCAGCAGTGTTTTAAAGTGCTCCACTGTATTAGCCTGGCGAATTCCTATTGGCAGGCTATTCCAGATTTTAGGTGCATAACAGCAGAAGGGCCTCACCACTTCTTTTAAGTTTAGCTTTTGGAATTCTAAGGAGACACTCATTTGAGGATCAATTTTAAAAGGTTAGAGCG
>NW_024377805.1:0-8192 GCF_016835505.1 Polypterus senegalus
ATAACCAGCATTATGGAACGCTACTGTTGATTATGGCCATACCAGTTTGGCGTCTGATCTTGGGAAGTTAAAAGGCGCCAAGGTTAAGCCCAGTATACGAGGATGGTATTGAGCCGCCTTGCAACATCGAATGCTGCAAAGCTTTTATTCATTAATGTTGTACTCATCCTGGACATCAGTGTATACTGAAATGCATCTTTTTTCTTTCCAATGGAAGCGCTCACCCGATCTTCAACATATAACCAGCATTATGGCGCAGCTTTTGCTTACGGCCATACCAGGTAAAAGCACCCGTGTAGTTTGATCTACGAGGTTGATACGCATGCGCTCTGCCAGTTCTTGGATGGGAGGCTGCCTGGGATGCCCGGATGCTGTAACATTTTTTCCTGTACTGTAAGTACGCCACCTGACCATCATTGCATGGGAACTGGATGCTTTATCCTGTACATTGTTGGCGACCCACCCGAACTTCAATTTATAACCATCATTTATGGAACGCTACTGTGATTGTGCCATACCAGTTTGAAAGCGTCTGATCTTGGAAGTTAAAGGCGCAAGAGTTAGCGCTCAATATCCTGAGGATGGTAGACCGCCTTGCAACATATAGAATGCTGTAAGCTTTTATTTATTACTGTTGTACTCATCCTGGACATCAGTGTATGCCTTTGAAATGCATCTTTTTCTTTCCAAGTAGGCGCTCCACCCGATCTTCAATATATAACCAGCATTACTGTAGGCGCAGCTTTTGCTTACGAGCCATACCAGAGTAAAAGCACCCGATGTAGTTTGATCTAGAGTTAGATCACGCATCGCGCTCTGCCAGTTCTTGGATGGGAGGCTACCTGGGATGCCCCGGATGCTGTAAAGCTTTTTCCTGTACTGTAATACGCCGCACGACCATCATTACATGGCTGGGAACTGAATCTTTATCCTGTACATTGTTAGCGACCCACCCGAACTTCAATATATAACCAGCATTATGAAGCGCTACTTGCTGTGATTATGGCCATACCAGTTTGAAAGCGTCTGATCTTGGAAGTTAAAGACGGCAAGGTTAAGCTGATATACGAGGGATGGTAGAACCGCCTTACAGCATCGAATGCTGTAAGCTTTTATTTATTACTGTTGTACTCATCCTGGACATCAGTGTATGCCTTTGAAATGCATCTTTTTTCTTTCCAATGGAAGCGCTCCACCCCGATCTTCAATATATAACCAGCATTATGAGTAAGCGCAGCTTTTACTTCTGACCCATACCAGAGTAAAGCACCCGATGTAGTTTGATCTAGGAGGTAAAACTGCGCGCTCTGCCTGTGCTTGGATGTGAGAGTGCATGGGATCCCCGGATGCTGTAAGCTATTTTCCTGTACTGTAAGTACGCCACCTGACCATCATTGCATGGCTGGGAACTGAATCTTTATCCTTTCCATTGTTAGCGACCCACCCGAACTTCAATTTATAACCAGCATTGTGGAGCCTTTACTGTTGATTATGGCCATACCAGTTTGACAGCGTCCTGATCTTGGAAGTTAAAATCGCAAGGTTCGCCCCAGTATCTGAAGACTGGTAGACCGCCTTGCAACATCGAATGCTGTGAAGCTTTTATTTATTACTCTTGTACTCATCCTGGACATCAGTGTATGCCTTTGAAATGCATCTTTTTCTTTCCAATGGGCGCTCCACCCCGATCTTCAATATATAACCAGCATTATGTAAGCGCAGCTTTTTCTACCATACCAGAGTAAAAGCACCCGATGTAGTTTGATCTAGGAGGTAAAACGCATGCGCTCTGCCAGTTCTTGGATGGGAGGCTGCCTGGGATGCCCGGATGCTGTAAGCTTTTTTCCTGTACTGTAAGTACGCCACCTGACCATCATTGCATGGCTGGGAACTGAATCTTTATCCCCTATACATTGTTAGCGACCCACCCGAACTTCAATTTATAACCAGCATTATGGAACGCTACTGTTCATTATCGCCATACCAGTTTGAAAGCGTCTGATCTTGGAAGTTAAAGACGCAAGGTTAAGCTCAGTATACGAGGCTGGTAGACCGCCTTGCAACATCGAATGCTGTAAGCTTTTATTTATTACTGTTGTACTCATCCTGGACATCAGTGTATGCCTTTGAAATGCATCTTTTCTTTCCAATGGAGCGCTCCACCCGATCTTCAATATATAACCAGCATTATGCAAGCGCGACGGCTTTGCTTTACGGCCATACCAGAGTAAAAGCACCCGATGTAGTTTGATCTAGGAGGTAAAACACGCAGCGCGCTCTGCCTGTGCTTGGATGTGAGGCTGCATGGGATCCCCGGATGCTGGAAGCTATTTTCCTATACTGTACTACTCAACCTGACCATCAGCGTATGCCTGGGAACTGCATCTTTATCCTTTCCATTGTTAGCGACCCACCCGAACTTCAATTTATAACCAGCATTATGGAACGCTGCTGTTGATTATGGCCATACCAGTTTGAAAGCGTCTGATCTTGGAAGTTAAGACGGCAAGGTTCGCAGTAGTATACGAGCACTGATAGACCGCCTTGCAACATCGAATGCTGTAAGCTTTTATTTATTACTGTTGTACTCATCCTGGACATCAGTGTATGCCTTTGAAATGCATCTTTTTCTTTTCCAATGGAAGCGCTCCACCCGATCTTCAATATATAACCAGCATTATGTGGCGCAGCTTTTACGGCCATACCAGGTAAAGCACCCGATGTAGTTTGATCGAGGAGGTAGGCCATATAAATACCTGTTCTTGGATTTGGGAGGTGCATGGGATCCCCGGATGCTGTAAGCTATTTTCCTATACTGTACTACCACTGACCATCCAGCGTATGCCTGGGAACTGCATCTTTATCCTTTCCATTGTTAGCGCCCACCCGACACTTCAATTTATAACCAGCATTATGGAGCGCTACTGTTCATTATGGCCTACCAGTTTGAAAGCGTCTGATCTTGGAAGTTAAAGGCAAGGTTCACTCAATACAGGGGCTGGTAGACCGCCTTGCAACATTGCTGTAAGCTTTATTTATTACTGTTGTACTCATCCTGGACATCAGTGTATGCCTCGGTATCTTTTTTCTTTCAATGGAAGCGCTCCACCCCGATCTTCAATATATAACCAGCATTATGTAGCGCAGCTTTTGCTTACAGCCATACCAGAGTAAAAGCACCCGATGTAGTTTGATCTAGGAGGTAAAACTACACATGCGCTCTGCCTGTTCTTGGATGGGGGAGTGCATGGGATCCCCGGATGCTGTAAGCTATTTTCCTATACTGTACCACTCAACCTGACCATCAGCGATATGCCTGGGAACTGCATCTTTATCCTTTCCATTGTTAGAGCCCACCGAACTTCAATTTATAACCAGCATTATGGAACGCTACTGTTGATTATGGCCATACCAGTTTGAAAGCGTCTGATCTTGGAAGTTAAAGACGCAAGGTTCGCCAGTATACGAGACTGGTAGACCGCCATTGCAACATCGAATGCTGTAAGCTTTTATTTATTACTGTTGTACTCATCCTGGACATCAGTGTATGCCTTTGAAATGCATCTTTTTTCTTTCAATGGAAGCGCTCCACCCCGATCTTCAATATATAACCAGCATTATGTAGCGCAGCTTTTGCTTACGGCCATACCAGAGTAAAAGCACCCGGTATGGTTTGATCCTACGGGAGTTGGTACGCATGCGCTCTGTCAGTTCTTGGATGGGAGAGGCTGCCTTGCCCGGATGCTGTAAAGCTTTTTCCTGTATACTGTAGAGGTACGCCACCTGACCATCATTGCATGGCTGGGAACTGAATCTTTATTCTGTACATTGTTAGCGACCCACCCAACTTCGGTTTGCGCAGCATTATGAGACGCTACTGTTGATTATGGCCATACCAGTTTTGAAAGCGTCTGATCTTGGAGTTAAAGACGCAAAGGTTCGCTCAGTATACGAAAGCTGGTAGACCCTTGCAACATCGAATGCTGTAAGCTTTTATTTATTACTTTTGTACTCATCCTGGACATCAGTGTATGCCTTTGAAATGCATCTTTTTTCTTTCCAATGGAAGCGCTCCACGATCTTCAATATATAACCAGCATTATGTAGCGCAGCTTTTGCTACGGCCATACCAGGTAAAGCACCCGATGTAGTTTGATCTGGGAGGTAAAACGCGCATGCGCTCTGCCCTGTGCTTGGATGTGAGGAGTGCATGGGATCCCGGATGCTGGAAGCTATTTTCCTATACTGTACTACCTCAACCTGACCATCAGCATATGCCTGGGGGCTGCATCTTTATCCTTTCCATTGTTAGCGACCCACCCGAACTTCAATTTATAACCAGCATTATGGAACGCTGCTGTTGATTATGGCCATACCAGTTTGAAAGCGTCTGATCTTGGAAGTTAAAGACGCAAGGTTCGCCATGATGTGCGAGGCTGGTAGACCGCCTTGCAACATCAGAATGCTGTAAGCTTTTATTCATTAATGTTGTGCTCATCCTGGACATCAGTGTATACCTTTGAAATGCATCTTTTTTCTTTCCAATGGAAGCGCTCCGCCCCGATCTTCAATATATAACCAGCATTATGAAGCGCCGATTTTGCTTACGGCAATACCAGTGTAAAAGCACCCGATGTAGTTTGATCTAGGAGGTTAGAAACAGCATGCGCTCTGCCAGTTCTTGGGTGGGAGGCTGCCTGGGATCCCCGGATGCTGTAAGCTTTTCCTGTACTGTAAGTACGCCACCTGACCATCATTGCATGGCTGGGAACTGAATCTTTATCCTTTCCATTGTTAGCGACCCACCCGAACTTCAATTTATAACCAGCATTATGGAACGCTACTGTTGATTATGGCCATACCAGTTTGAAAGCGTCTGATCTTGGAAGTTAAAGACGCAAGGTTCGCCCAATATGCTGAGGCTGGTAGACCGCCTTGCAACATCGAATGCTGTAAGCTTTTATTTATTACTGTTGTACTCATCCTGGACATCAGTGTATGCCTTTGAAATGCATCTTTTTTCTTTCCAATGGAAGCGCTCCACCCGATCTTCATACATATAACCAGCATTATGTAGCGCAGCTTTTGCTTACGGCCATACCAGAGTAAAAGCACCCGATGTAGTTTGATCTACGAGGTTAGATACGCATGCGCTCTGCCAGTTCTTGGATGGGAGGCTGCCTGGGATGCCCGGATGCTGTAAGCTTTTTTCCTGTACTGTAAGTACGCCACCTGACCATCATTGCATGGCTGGGAACTGAATCTTTATCCTTTACATTGTTAGCGACCCACCCGAACTTCAATTTATAACCAGCATTATGGAACGCTGCTGTTGATTATGGCCATACCAGTTTGAAAGCGTCTGATCTTGGAAGTTAAAGACGCAAGGTTCGCTCAGTATACGAGGCTGGTAGACCGCCTTGCAACATCGAATGCTGTAAGCTTTTATTTATTACTGTTGTACTCATCCTGGACATCAGTGTATGCCTTTGAAATGCATCTTTTTCTTTCCAATGGAAGCGCGCTCCACCCCGATCTTCAATATATAACCAGCATTATGTAGGCGCAGCTTTTGCTTACGGCCATACCAGAGTAAAGCACCCGATGTAGTTTGATCTAGGGAGGTAAAACACGCATGCGCTCTGCCTGTGCTTGGATGTGAGAGTGCATGGGATCCCCGGATGCTGGAAGCTATTTTCCTATACTGTACTACTCAACCTGACCATCAGCGTATGCCTGGGAACTGCATCTTTATCCTTTCCATTGTTAGCGACCCACCCGAACTTCAATTTATAACCAGCATTATGGAACGCTGCTGTTGATTATGGCCATACCAGTTTGAAAGCGTCTGATCTTGGAAGTTAAAGACGCAAGGTTCGCCCAGTATACGAGGATGGTAGACCGCCTTGCAACATTTAATGCTGTAAGCTTTTTTTTATTACTGTTGTACTCATCCTGGACATCAGTGTATGCCTTTGAAATGCATCTTTTTTTCTTTCCAATGGAAGCGCTCCACCCCGATCTTCAATATATAACCAGCATTATGTAGCGCAGCTTTTGCTTACTGCCATACCAGAGTAAAGCACCCGATGTAGTTTGATCTACGAGGTTAGATACGCATGCGCTCTGCCAGTTCTTGGATGGGAGGCTGCCTGGGATGCCCGATGCTGTAAGCTTTTCCTGTACTGTAAGTACGCCACCTGACCATCATTGCATGGCTGGGAACTGAATCTTTATCCTGTACATTGTTAGCGACCCACCCGAACTTCAATTTATAACCAGCATTATGGAACGCTACTGTTGATTATGGCCATACCAGTTTGAAAGCGTCTGATCTTGGGAAGTTAAAGACGCAAAGGTTCGCCCAGTATACGAGGCTGGTTAGACCGCGCAACATCGAATGCTGTAAGCTTTTATTTATTTCTGTTGTACTCATGCCGGACATCAGTGTAAGCACCGTACATCCTTTTTCTTTTCAATGGAAGCGCCACTGATCTAGTATATAACCAGAATTATGTAGGCACTTAGCCTTACGGCCATACCAGAGTAAAAGCGCGATGTGGATTTGATTACGAGTTGAATCACATATAGCTCTGCCAGTGTTGGTTCAGGAGGCTGGGATGCGGATGCTGTAACATTTCCTGTACTGTAAGTACGCCACTGACCATCATTGCATGGCTGGGAACTGAATCTTTATCTCTACATTGTTAGCGACCCACCCCAGAACTTCAATTTATAACCAGCATTATGGAACCTACTGTTCATTATAGCCATACCAGTTTGAAAGCGTCTGATCTTGGAGTTAAAGACAAGGTTCGCTCAGTATACGAGGCTGGTAAGACCGCCTTGCAACAACAGATATGTGTAAGCTTTTATTTATTACTGTTGTACTCATCCTGGACATCAGTGTATGCCTTTGAAATGCATCTTTTTTCTTTCCAATGGAAGCGCTCCACCCCGATCTTCAATATATAACCAGCATTATGTAGCGCAGCTTTTGCTTACGGCCATACCAGAGTAAAAGCACCCGATGTAGTTTGATCTAGGAGGTAAAACACGCATGCGCTCTGCCTGTGCTTGGATGTGAGTGCATGGGATCCCGGATGCTGTAAGCTATTTTCCTATACTGTACTACTCAACCTGACCATCAGCGTATGCCTGGGAACTGCATCTTTATCCTTTCCATTGTTAGCGACCCACCCGAACTTCAATTTATAACCAGCATTATGGAACGCTACTGTTGATTATGGCCATACCAGTTTGAAAGCGTCTGATCTTGGAAGTTAAAGACGCAAGGTTCGCCAGTATACAGGCTGGTAGACCGCCTTGCAACATCGAATGCTGTAAGCTTTTATTTATTACTGTTGTACTCATCCTGGACATCAGTGTATGCCTTTGAAATGCATCTTTTTTCTTTCCAATGGAAGCGCTCCATCCCGATCTTCAATATATAACCAGCATTATGTAGCGCAGCTTTTGCTTACGGCCATACCAGAGTAAAAGCACCCGATGTAGTTTGATCTAGGGAGTTAGATACGCATGCGCTCTGCCAGTTCTTGGATGGGAGGCTGCCTGGGATGCCCGGATGCTGTAAGCTTTTTTCCTGTACTGTAAGTACGCCACCTGACCATCATTGCATGGCTGGGAACTGAATCTTTATCCTGTACATTGTTAGCGACCCACCCGAACTTCAATTTATAACCAGCATTATGGAACGCTACTGTTGATTATGGCCATACCAGTTTGAAAGCGTCTGATCTTGGAAGTTAAAGACGCAAGGTTCGCTCAGTATACGAGGCTGGTAGACCGCCTTGCAACATCGAATGCTGTAAGCTTTTATTTATTACTGTTGTACTCATCCTGGACATCAGTGTATGCCTTTGAAATGCATCTTTTTTCTTTCCAATGGACGCTCCACCCCGATCTTCAATATATAACCAGCATTATGTAGCGCAGCTTTTGCTTACGGCCATACCAGAGTAAAAGCACCCGATGTAGTTTGATCTAGGGAGATAAAACCGCATGCGCTCTGCCAGGTTCTTGGATGTGAGGCTGCATACTGGGATCCCCGGATGACTGTAAGCTTTTTCCTGTACTGTAAGTACTCACCCTGACCATCAGCGTATGGCTGGGAACTGAATCTTTATCCTTTACATTGTTGAAAATGCATAGGACGCTCTTTATTCCACGAA
>NW_024377806.1:0-10173 GCF_016835505.1 Polypterus senegalus
TTTACGTTAAAAGGGTTATAGAATAATTTATTTTTACCTTATTAATGCTGTATGCTCAAACTGTAAGTGCAGTTTCCATGTGTCAGCTCGTCTGCACACAGAAGGAGGACATGCAGCTGCTACAGGCAGAGGGCCATTTCACACTGCATGAATATTCATATACATTTACATATGTCATATGCATGTTTTAAGGATTAGATTTGAAATAAGATTAAACAGACAGTTCCCTTAATATTGAGTAACAAACATATTTGTAAATACATTGTATATAAGACTACTGTGTGTTTGCTTTGTGTTTCTGAAATATCACGTCTGGCTTTTGTTAATGAAATGCAGGCTTACCAATGAGTCCAATTTATTGGTGTCAGCACATGCAGGGTGTGATGTACTCCACACTAAAACATGTCATGCATCGTCAGACTTGTTACATTATGTTTTACCCTTTTACACTGTGTGTTTTATCATAGAAGGGTTTTTGGGTGACCTTTTCCAACAACATGAGATATTTTTATTCGTACGCCCAGATTCTTTGTTACGTAGACCCTCACACATGTCTCCCATTTTACTTCATAATGACTTCAGCTTTGTGTGTATTTATGTAATGATATTTCACTTGAACAGACATCACAATCAGGAAATACGATGAACTGAATTAAATTTAGAATCTGATTGGTCACAGATTCACAGAGTCACAGCATTGTTTGGAATTTGTGACACAACTTGAGAAAGAACTTAACGCAATTGAAATCAACATGCTGACATTTATCTAAACACTCTGATATAACGTATCCACTATTTGTCAGTGATCACTTAAAAATACACTTGTGTTCAAATCCTCAATAAAGTATTCTTTATATAATTAGATTTTTGATATAAGACATGGGACATCTGAAGCGGAACTCTGTTCGCAGCGGTGTTCATTTTTCTGTTCTGTGATGGTACTTTGAAATGCTAAATTGCTGGTTGAGCTTTTGCGTACATGAAGTTAACGTATGCATCCTTACAGAATCTGTGATGCAAGTGGCTAGCGCTATACACTTGGGAGGCCGTCCCTGTCACTACCCGATCTGTGGTGCATAGTGAGGAGCACAGCAAGCTTAATCCAGCATAAGGTACAATGAATATATGCAGAACAAGCAAGTCCTTCCATAATATTCTCATTATGGTCACTAATGTACCCCTTGTGGGGTGTAAATCCATGTGGAGTACAAATCAGGGAGTAACATGCGTGTTTACACCGTAAATTATTCATGCATACATGAAGTAGATCAGATAGCAGCATAAAGTGTGAGGTGGAGTCTGCTTAGAGTACTGGCCATGTCATCGGGGGTGACACCTCCATTCGTGAGTTAATGACTGAGGTGTTCTGAATGGCAGTGATACACTCCTGGCTCTCATGTTTCCACACAGGACATGACCCAGGTGTCCCACATTTTGATTTTGTCACAATGTAACTTTATATGATGACAGCTTGTGTGTTGAGAGCACATCACTGTAGCTCATCAGTATCTTGCAGTGTATTAAGACTGGGTATACAACTACATCATCGACTTCAATGAACCTCATTACTTAAACTGTACATTTTTAATGTAATTCTTACGAAGGGAGACATTGTGGAAGGTGATACTAATTCCTTGGAATGATGTAATTCTTACTACTCCTCCTGACATTAATTGTGAACTTTCATTCAAGTCTGAAGTGTACTGATGAAGCTTGAAAGGACTTTACTGTGTAATAAACTAGAAAGCGAGGTGTGTGTTTTACAAGAGGTGTGTAAGAAGTCCTGTAAGCGCAGGTGTGTTTACAAGGCCACTTGTAACCGGGATAAGACGAAGAACCTGCGTTATTAAAAATCACGTGTAAGTAATCTGGAGTTCCAACTGAGCTAAAAAGAGTTCAACGCCATCATCAACCACCAGAAACAGAAGCCTGTGATCATTTCATTGTGTTTCTTAAATATATTTAAACAAAGGGACCCTTTATGAATGTGTTCTCCTTAGCTGTGTGATTGAGCCCTGCATATCTTAGTACAGACTCCCCTACAGATTCACCTCCCAGCACACTCACTGACTGCATCACTGATCTTTAGCTATGGATGGAAAATAACTTTCTCAAACTTAATTCGAATAAAACAGAAGTGTTACTAGTCGGCCCAAACTCTCAACTTTCTAAGGCATCCAATTTCTCTGTTTCTGTTGATGGTTCACTCATCAAACCTGCTCCTGTTGTCAGATATCTTGGTGTTTTGTTTGATTCATCACTTAACTTTGAGCTCTTAGGTCTCTTTCCAAAATTTTATTCTATCATCTCCGTCACATTGCCCACCTCCCTCTGTTTCTGCCCTTTAATTAGACTTAAACTCTGGTTCATTGTTTCATAAAGTCTCATATCAATTACTGAAATCCCCTCTTCATCTGCCTCCCTAAATCTACACAGAGGCTACAGTGCATGCAGAACTCGGCAGCCACACAAAGCGTTTTGCTCGCATCCCCCTGTTCTCTCCCAGCTTCACTGGTTACCAGTGTCATCAAGGATTAAATTCAAGATTCGTCTTCTCACTTTCAAGGTCCTAAATAACCTTGCCCTCCTCTACTTCACTCAGCTCCTAGCTCCTTACACTTCTTGTCGCTCTCTCAGGTCCTCCTTACTGTCTCACACACCAGACTCTCCAACCTGGGAAGGCAGGCAACTCCTTGTTATGGCCCCTCAACTCTGGAACTCTCTTACTCAGTCTCTCTGAGATTGCTCCTCTTTCTCTACTTTTAAATCTCAAATGAAGTTTTCCTCTTCTGTGTAATTTTTTTTACTGTATGTAAAGCGACCTTGGGTTTGTAAAAGGCACTCTATAAATGCAAATTATTATTTTTATTAAAGGGGCATCATACCGGCATGTGTGTTTCTGCTTTACACCCGCTGCTGCTTAGGTAATAATAATAATAATAACTGGGAGGGATGCGTGTGTGTGAAGTAACAGGCTGACAGAGTGCAGTGGACTTGTGCAGACTAGAAAATCCTTAAATGTTACCCGTTTATCAGTTTACAGGGTTACTTAACCAGGTTATTCACAAGGAAATCTACCTCTGATAACCCGGCATTTACATGGCATTTTAGAGACCAGGGATCTGTGAATAACCACATTATTGAGGTGCATGGCAACACACTCACGGGCTATAGAAGAAACTTGTATACTGAACATGTGTGAACAGTTTGATAAAGGCCTGCGCTTGTTAATTAATATTGTGGCCTGTGGTTCATCCAGAATCAGAAAGGGTAACACCTAAATTTAGGTGTAATATTTAGGTAAAAATGAATATATTATTCATACTAGCTGTGTGTGGTCTTCAGGACAAAAAGCAACCCAATGACTCCTCAGCAGTTTTATTTTATTAGAGTAGTACATATAGACAGCAACTGTCAAAAGAGGTGTGAATTTGATTGATGACTTTAAGCCCCGCCCCAAATAAGATGGATGACATTAAGCCCCGCCCCAAAAATATGATTTATGAAATTTGAAAATATGAAATATGAAAATATAAAAATATGATTTAAGAAAATATGAAAATATAATTTATGTAAATATGAAACTATAAAAGTATGAAAATGTATTTATAAGATATAAACTTAGGACACGTGGGTTTATTTTATAAACATTAGGTTCAAAATTAATATTGTGAAATTAAATATACACTTATCTTGCAGTCATAACTATGCCTATGTGTAACTTTCTGAAAATATTCACACCCCCGCGCTTATAAACTCACGACCTCATTTTATAAACATTAGATTCAAAATTAATATTAATTAATTAATTAAATACAGTATACACATGTCTTACCGTTATAGCTATGTGTAAACGTTCTGAAAATATTCACAGATCCGCGCTAAGATATAAACTCACGACACACGACCTCATTTTATAAACACTTTTCATGCTTTTTAGTCATGCATAGTTCTGCGTAGCTGTAACTGTCTTAAAAACTCTAGAAAGTGAAATATTCACTTACCCGCAAGTGTGCCTCCTTTATAAATCCGGGGAAATAAACTTTCTTTCACAGAACATGGATACCTCTGGTGTTAAACTTCAGTTGATCAATTGCGAGAACCACGAAGCCCCCTGCAAGGCGAACACATTTGACCGCCAATTTTAAACGCTTGGGGAACAAACTTTAGTGTTAAAATATTTATTGTAACAATTCATGCTTTTTATTTAATGAAATCGGAAAATCATACGATTATCAAACCAACCCCACACCATTCAAAGGGGTTTGAGAATATAAGTTGCCTTTAAAATTCATAAGACCCTGCTCTTTGTTAACTCGTTAATCGGCTAAATGTCAAAGCCTTTTTACATACCTATGGTCTAAGAACAATATTATTAGACGAACTACTTCCTACTAACGATTCTCTCTTATATACCAAAATGCACAATGAACTTTAAAAGCTCGCGAGAAAAGTTATTAAAAACCTCCGCGTTGAGCACAGCGGTTTCTCGCTGTCTATGGCACTTGATAAAAAGTTATTTATATGCCGAGTACAAACACAGCTCTTTCCGATACTGTATTTCAGCCGCGTTAATCGTGTAAATGTCAAAATTGATCTAGTTTCATATGGTTTGCATGTATACCCATTTACATCAACTTTAAAATACACGTGGCTACCTAAGAAACGATCTCTCGGTAAAACAACGTTTACATGATTTAAGCCCTTTCCAATTGATATCATTCATATTCAACTTGACCCTATAATGCTGAAGTCACAAAAAAATCGCTAGAGGCATAAAGCGAAATGTTAAAACAAAAAATGTACAGAACGTGTGCACCCCAACTGTAAAGCCACGCCCTTTTCTACATTACCTGGACGTGTCTCTCTGTTGGTGTGGTCAGGCTTTAGGAAATGCCCCCTCATTGTTAGTGAATAACAATTTAACCCTTAATGCATTGTCATTTAGATTCAAGCTATTATCACTCCATCCTTTTGCTGGATTGTATGTTATGGTCACATTTTGGTGCCTAAGCTTTAACACTTTATTTACTTTTAAACTTTCTTTAACATAGCATTTTCTGTCTCTAAGAAGATATGTCTTAAATGTTATGTTTAAAGTACACTATATTTTTGGTGGTAATTGTCATCTTAACTTTTCCTGCATTATCCTGATAATATCCCTAATTAGCACAATTCTGGCAAACCACCGATTAGATCTGAGAGAATGCCATATTCAGGTCAACAAGGTATTACAAAGTATTACAAATTATGGCTGCTACAGATGTAGTAACACTTTCAAATGCTACAGGATCCTGGTTGTAATTTTTGCCATGCATTAAGGGAAGCCCACATTAAAAAAGTGTGGAATGTTAAAGGGATTAAACGAAAATTTGCAAAATGGCCCCGATTAAAATATGCATAAAATAACAATTTACCAATACAGCGGCCATTCTGCATTGATAACATTTAGCCAAAAAACAAATGATGGATATATAAAATGTATCAGAGTCTCTCTTAAATCTTGTTGACTGTAAATATGTCAGTTTGTGCACTTTTACCATGGTTGGGAGAAGGTAGCAGTACTGCCCCTATTTGTATAATGTTTACATGTTCTCTCTCTAGCCACAGGGGCTTTCTGCTGGTTTTTCACAAAAACATGTAATGCCATGAGCCCTAAATATAGTAGGTGGCATGCCAGACCTTATGCCTGACGCTGGCCTTGGATTAATCATGTTCACAAATGAACTTAAAAGGTTGGGTCCTCCACATGTTGGTTATGTTTATGCAATGTAAGTCTGATTTAGAATAGTTTACCCCAAAACTGCAGGAACAGGTTCTGGTACCACATCCTGAAAATGTATGGATGGTTGTGGCTTATTCAAATGATCCTGATAAAGAAAACCCAAGCCACTGTTTATTAATACTGTTTTCATATTACACCCAGATTCAGTCTGAGCAAGCCTAAAATTTCCTTTCCCGGATTAATCAATCCGAGCTAAATGCGTACAACCTTGGTGTAAAGAAAATTTGATGCTAATCAGATGTTTTTGCCTTTTGCATTATGTAGCATGCCAAATGTACCTGGGGAATCAGAAGTTCTAGTGTATCATGTAAAGTCAGGGAAAAATATAGAAAGCCCTGTCCTAAAGCTTTGTCACTGTGGGCCTCCACTAAAATATCTGCATTTACTGGAAATTTTGCTCTTCAAGCAGTCTGAGTTTTGTCAGGAGGAAGTTGGTGAGACACCCAGGATAAACAAATGAAAGCCATTGTACCTACCATTTGATTATCGGCATACAGCTTAAGGTCATAGCCACTGACCCCTTCAAAACAGTGAACCCATTTTTTCGTTCGGAGCACCGTCCACCCACGTCTACCATTTTGAATGTCAGCTCTTTAAAGGTAAACTTGTTTTCTACGATCCCAGTTGTCATGTCTCAGGACTGAAGAATGTCTTCAACGGTTGGGGATATAGTCAAAGCAGCAATACGATCAAGGTCATTAAGATAGTAAGCCGTGTTATCCTCCAAGTGACATTCATTGGAGCAACAGAAGCACTCTTGGAAACCTGGGTCAACCCCAGAGCCTCTTCATGAACCCCATTGCTCTCAGCAGGACCAGTCAGTGCAAACAGCATCATAGGCTCTGTCAGGGTTGTGAATCTCAAATTTGAGGGTTGCCAGGGCTCTTATGATTCTTGTCAGGGAGTCAAGGGCTTGTACTCCTTGCAGGCCTCCAAGTTAAAGCCACTATTGTGGATTATCTTCATCTGCTTCACTATGGTGCTTTTTCCTGAATTGCTGGTGCCAAGGAGAAGAAGCTTGATCTCACGGCATTGCCGCTGACTCTCAGAGCGATTCTGCGAGAACGCCGAGCGGCCTCCTTTTCCTCCGAGCTTTGACGACATCTCATGTTCCTCCTGAGAGAGAGTTAGAGAAAGAGAGAGTATGCGTGAAGGAGGCTGATGAAGCTGGGGCACGTTTAGCTCTGCTGTAAGTGAGTGGACAGCCTTGATGACAGGTGCTGCTTCCTAGTCATATACAATGCATTGCTGCTCCTAGCACAAGGTTGCCAGACAGCAGAGCGGCCAGTTAGTGCTTCTTCTTTCGCCAATATCATAGCATTTTACACATCCACCAAGCAAACTGTAGCACATTCCTGTTAATGGAAAGACTTGCCTCTCCTCTGCTGTTCCACTGGAAACAGAAAATCCCTTCTCCCTCCACCTCTGCATGGTTACTTCATGTCCTCTGTTCCAAATGTAAGGTGCACACGCTTATCCAGCTGGTTTCTGCTCGCCTGCATGAGAGGGAAGTGGCCGTTAGCACGGCGATCTGGTTGTTGTGGAGAAGTGAGAGACACTTGATGGAGGCAACTCGCATGCATAACAACAGAGCAGGAAAATAATCTGTAAATCTTAAAAAACATTGCTGGCACCTTTTAGATAGATTTGTGAGTGACATAAATAAATAATTAAAAGCCACACCACACGGCAGCTAGGCCTAGAAATACGCCATTTGAATAACGGAAGTTCAGCGATGTTTTTCTTTTATACATATATATTGAGTGCATTTCTTTTCCGAACCTAATGAAGCTAATTTCACAAATAGTCAATGAGTACAGTAACATACCCATCCCAGTCTGTGTATCAGATTAAAAGATTAACGCTCTGGCACTACACCTCAAGAGATATGGCGACTCTATTTGTAGTTTACAAACCTACAGTTGTACCATTTAGAACTGGGTACTATGTAGACCAGCGGTGAAAATGATACTCAGCAGAATGTTTGGTAAAATGATGTTACTGTCAAGTAGTACAGTTACGAATGTGATTTGCAAGGGTGAGAAAAATATTGTCTTTGACAAAATTGCCGTCAGAATTGCATTGAGCAGGAAAGATAAGTGCTTGTCAAATAAAGACGCGTGTTGTTAACTTATAACTTAGAGCAGAGAGTCCCTATCGTTTTTAGAAAATTGTATATTTATTTTTAGTGGGGTGTTCGCAGAGACAGTGCTGAAAAGCGTGTTAAGAATTTTAGTAAAAATCAGAAGGAGTGTATATATTCTTAATCGCTTTGATTCGGGGTGAGAATAAATATTTTACTTTATGATATAAAAATAGAACACGTTTAATTAAATTAGATTAAGACTTTTGTTAATTGATAACATGAAAGGCGCCGACTCCCTGTGGGGAGAGACAGGCCGTGATCGATCATATCTGGCATTCCGATGGGGGAACCGATGAAATTTACAAAGTGGCGCGCAGGCATTAGGAGTGCCTATGTATTTTCTTGCTTTTGAGTCTAATGCAGCTTATAACGTTTTTAGAAAATTTTATATTTATTTTCTTACTATTAGTTTATAACTTAGAAGGGGGAGTGAAAATTGTTTTTAGTTATGGCTGTGTCGTGATTTTGTAACTTAGTCTGGTTTGAGGGGGTGAATATTTCAGTTATGGCTGTGTAGGAAAGATAAAGACGCTTGTCGTGAACTTATAACTTAGAGGGGGGTTGAAAATCACTTTTAGATATGGCTGTGCCGTGATCTTAGTTTGGTTTGAGGTGGCTGGGGGTGAACATCATTTTAGTTATGGCTGTGCAGGAAAGATAAGTGCTTATCAAATAAAGACGCTTGACGTGAACTTATAACTTAGAGGGGGGAGTGAAAATCGTTTTTAGTTATGGCTGTGTCGTGATCTTACAACTTAGAGCAGAGAGTCCATATCGTTTTTAGAAAATTGTATATTTATTTTCTTGTATGGGGTAGGGTTTTAGTGGTGTGTGTTTTTCTTTGTCCTGACTACGTTGTGGTTGTCAGCTTGTTGAAGTAAGAAGGAAAGTGAATAAAAACCATTGATTAGTTCTTTTATTTGATAATTTACTACCACTTGCCCATCTGGGAAGGGATATTAGAGTATATTTATTTTCTTACTATTAGTTTATAACTTAGAGCGGTTGTGTGAATATTTTATAGCATTTTTATGTAGTCGTTCATATGCGTGGCTTTGCACAGGATAAGTGTATATTTAATTTTATATTACTTTTGAATCTAGTGCTTATAAAATGTGGCCGTGAGTTTATATCTTAGCGCGGGTCTGTGAATATTTTCAGAAAGTTTACACATAGCTATGACGGCAAGACATGTGTATACTGTATTTAATTAATTAATTAATATTAATTTTGAATCAAATGTTTATAAAATGAGGTCGTGAGTTTATAAGCGTGGGGGTGTGAATATTTTCAGAAAGTTACACATAGGCATAGCTATGACTACAAGATAAGTGTATATTTAATTTCACAATATTAATTTTGAACCTAGTGTTTATAAAATAAACCCACGTGTCCTAAGTTTATAGCTTATAAATACATTTTCATACTTTTATAGTTTTATATTTACATAAATTATATTTTCACATTTCATATTTTCATAAGTCATATTTTGGGGGCGGGGCTTAATGTCATCCATCATATTTGGGGGCGGGGCTTAAAGTCATCAATCAAATTCACATCTCTTTTGACAGTTGCTGTCTATATGTACTACTTATTAGAGAACCTTCAGATGCGTCAGCTAATTGGGCCGGGCAGGTCGTGTCTTATCTGAGATGGACGTGTAGTCGAGGGCAGCTGTGGCACAAATTGAGCAGGACAGGCAGGAACCGGTCTCAGGTAAACGTATGGTAGCTCGTTGTGTGAATGTACAACACGCATGTAGCACAAAGCTGAGTTTGTCTGCTTGGGTTGAGTGGGAAGTGAGGGGCATGCAAGTGTTGAGAAATATTAAAAGTGCAGGCATGTGCCACCTTACCAAGGGCAAGTCACACTTGTATAAGCTTCTACATCTTCACACCAACTCCATTGGCTATGGTTGATGCGAGAGGAGTGGACTGCTCCACACACCCACACACCCACACACACACACACACAAAGGTTTTTTGTTTATATGTGTCTAATACTGTTATGCACCAAGACCTTCATAATGGCTTCTTTTGGTCTCAATAACACTTGTAAAGACCCAGTAAATTGGCTCTGAGCAGCACTGGGTGCAGGACAGGATGGAGTGTCAGACCACCACTGGGCACATCCTCAGCTCATTTTAAACCACTGATTTAATGTGCTGCTCGCTGTTATGTTTAAAGAATGTTAAACTGTCCATAAAAAACAAAGAAACAAACAGCAGTTACAGGGAGAAGAA
>NW_024377807.1:2500-5272 GCF_016835505.1 Polypterus senegalus
GTTTAAATAGGGCAAGCCTCATTCAACATGCAGAGTAACGATCTACTAATTATGTGCACCTGGTGTGATATACCTGTGTGAGATCTGAGCCAATTTAAGAGGGAATACATGTGAGGGTGTCCTATCTTTTCCTCAGTTAGAATAGGCATTTTGTAGAATGACATTTACAGAAGATCTTGAAAAGACTTTCAGTTTTCTTTGTTTAGTTGGATTACTTTAATCTCTCTGTATTGTTGAACGGAGATGAAATAACCATTTATTAAAATGTTACAAAAACCACATGCCAAAGGGTGTCTAATGTTTCACATGACTGTATATATGTGTATATATATATGTATATGTATATATATATGTATATATATATGTATATATATGTGTATATATATATATATATATATATATATATATATATAATACATACACTCTTTGAAGTCGACAACTGTTGCTGGGGGCAGAATCCATCAAGGAAGAAAATGAAAAGCATTATTTGTACAAAATCTTTATTTATCCATTCCTAAATAATTAAATGGGCAGGCTATTTCGTATCAGTGCAATATGCTCTTGTCAAACGTATGACTTCCACTCTTACGGCAAGTCTCGTGGACATTATGAACTATCGATTGTTCAAGTTCTATTTAAATTTTAAATAGAAGGAATTTTATTTAGTCAACAGAAATATCTTGGTAGGAATGTAAGTTAAATTGGGCATCATTGCATAAATTTTTCTTCACCATACAAATGTAAAGAGTAAATTCGCCTTACATTCCAACCAAAGATATTTGTGTTGACTAAATCAGGGTGCCAAAATCAATTGCACAGGGGGCCCAAAAACCAAAAGCACTTTAGGGTAGCGGGCAACAGGATAAACATTTATTGAACACACTAAAACTAAACTTTAAAACTTTTAAAACTTAACTTTTTGAACATAAATATGAATAAAACAGACAGGAATATTATTCCGAATAAATCAACTCAAACCTTAAATAACATAATATTTTGCTCTCCATAAAATATTTCCTGTTAAAAATTTTACAAGTTAGAAATAAAGTAAATGTTAAAAGAACAAACATTCAAATTTCTTTACTATTATGTAATTTTATATAAAATAAACTTAAATTTTAAATATCCCAAAGATTTTGTCTCCATAAAAATATATCCGTCAAAATTATACAAATTCAAATATGAACAGGCTGCATAACAAAACTTGGGAAGTATAAATAAATTTGTTCTTTTCAGCAACAACAAATCAAATCATTTAGTTGTCTTTGCTCATATGTCATTTTATCAGAGCTGGACGCCTGGCATATTTTTGTGGCAACAAGTTTGTTTATGTTTGGTGTGAGGTTCTGTGTTGTGGAGATTCTCAGGATGGACTGCAGGTGCTCATCAGTGAGGACTCCTGTGTGCTGTTTGTTAGTCTTCATGACTGAGAAGAGCTTCTCACATGATAAGTCTCCAACATGCACAAGGTTCGAGCCGCATGACGGAGCTGGAGCATTTCAGGAATGGAGTGATAAACTGTGCGGCCCTGCAGTATCGTACTTTGCCTTCAGTGTGCCATTCACTGCAGCTCAATCACCTCCATCTGAATCTGCACAGAGAGTTTTCCCCATCGACGGCACAAAAGGGTTGCGAAACAACTCAAAATTTTTTTGTTCTTCAAAGTCACCAAGCGCCGTAGAACTCAGTGCGAGTGTACTAAGTTTATCAGCAAAGTGCGATTTGGGAACACCGCTGTGCCTACTTGGTTCAACATTACTTGGCAACAGGGGAAAGGGGGCAAGAATCACTTGCATTTTGTGTTCCATAAAAGAGCTTCACTTGAAATCACTTTGTGATTTTGCACGGTAAAACGCTCTGCTGAAGTGTCAGATTTCTTTAACTCTTCTGCTTTCTGTATCTTCTGCATTGGATTCAGGTCTTCAGGTTATCCTGATGTTTTGTCTCATAGTTCCGCTTAGATTAAATTCTGTAATTACAGCCACATTAGCTCCACTAAATGAGATACACGGGTTTACAGCAATGTCAGTAAACATATACTCAGCCTCCACTGGCTTTTAAAGGCTCTATTTCAGAATCAACTTTTCTCTGGCATCATGTGGGCTAGCTTCGAATAACTTGCAGCATCATAGCTAGACTTGATTACGCGGTAAGTGTTCAAGGCAGCTGAAGCGCTGCATTATGGGATCTGTAGTTTATGTGTTACCAGCGCTTCTATCCTCGGCCATTAATAACAATAATACAGTATATAAAATGATCTTGGCGGATAATTACACCTGGCAATGAGGCCTAGGCCTGAGTTTGACCCATGGACAAATAGAACTGGAAGATATATTTTTAAATGTGATCGGCAATTCAGATCCAGTTGAGCGGCACTAAAGTGCATCGAAGCCAGCGTCTATTGTGGTTTTGCCTGTGGGACGAAAACTCAGGACCCGACAGCAGGTGCGGTTATAAAGCAGCTTTATTTTCAGAGTCACGGTGAGAAGAGTTTCAGAAAAGCAGACAATCAAATATACATGACAGCGTCAGGGCTCTTCTGAGCCGCCTGTTGGGTGGGTCAGTTTTATACCCTAGAATCGTGATTTAATATCATTATAAGTGTAACAGTTAACACTTTATTATACACAACTGGGGCCTTAATGCCCTTATACAACTTGATTTCTGGCCTTGTTATGGCTGCCAGAAAGCTAAGGACAACGATAAGGCAGACTCATGTGGAATGTAGACCTGAGTCCTTGCTAAAAAACATCTATTCTGTTTGCTTTTAAA
>NW_024377808.1:0-5560 GCF_016835505.1 Polypterus senegalus
TCAGAAATATTAGTTGTGTCTTGCATATATTAAAGAGATTTCTGAAAACATAATGAATAGCAATACCCTTAAGGTTTATCATTGGCAGCATCGGCTATCATCCATGAATGCAAAGAGCATGGAAGTTTTTTTTGCTCTTAAGACTTATTTATACAACCTTTAAATTGTAGAAATTAAGATAGAGAAAATCTAAAGTTGCACCTGAAGTATATGATTCACATACATAACAAGTACCATACTAGACAAAATGTAAGGGGTAGGATGGTACAGTACCCAAGAGTCGTAAGTTCAAATTTAGGTAAGGTGTTGAGTTTATATGATGAAAGAAATGTATATAGAATTGTATGATGAAATTAATTCTATAAGGCTTCAGGACTATATTTTGGAAATTGATACCCCATTTTCCTTTATTTTCATACTGTTCAAACTGTTCATTTATAATATGTACCACCTACAGACGTTCACAGATGATTCAGTCATTATAGGCTGAATTTACAATGGAGATAAGAATAAAGGTACAAAAGCTGGTATAGAACTTATGTGGTACTGGGAGAAACACTTGCAACTGAAATTAATAGACACACAAGGAGCAGTCACTATAATTTAGGGTGTGTGTAGCGATGTACATTTATACATGTTTGGATATTTTTTTCAAGCAACAGAACATTAGATTTGATTGAATGCACAATATAAGCCTCCTGCTGTGCAAGATGACCATGAGAAGGCTCTAGTGTTTTTTTTGTTTTTTTTATAAAAAATGTGTTTGGCTTGCTGCTTGGGATGTTCTACCAGATCATGGCTGATGGTACAGTGGAACCTCAGTTCACGACCATAATTCGTTCCAGAACTTTGGTCGTAAACCGAGTTGGTCGTGAACTGAAGCAGTTTCCCCCATAGGACTGTATGTAAATACAATTAATCCGTTCCAGACCGCACGAACTGTATGTAAATATATGTAAAGATTAAGCACAAATATAGTTAATTACACCATAGAATGCACAGTGTAATAGTAAACTAATGTAAAAACATTGAATAACACTGACACAAAACACCCAGGCTCCCTGCTCAGCCTGCTTACGCACTCTCTCTCTCTCTCTCTGTAGCACACACACACACTACCCACCCCCCTCCTCCCCGTCCCTTCCCTGTCAGCAGCACTGCTTGCGCGCTCTCTCTCTCTCTCTCTCTCTTCGCTTGCTTGCTTGCGCTCTCTGATCTCTCTGTAGCACGCGCTCGCGCTTTCTAATCTCTCTGTAGCACACACCCCCTCTGTCAGCAGCATGTGCGCAGTTTTTTTAAAATGAGTTTTAGGCACAGCGGAAAAAAAGGAACATTAGAACAAATCTGAACTTTAAAAACCAACCACAAGCAACCAAAAAACATTGCAGGAGTTCATGCTAATAACCTTACAGCCAGATCGCTGCACACATTTTTTTAAAATGAGTTTTAAGCACAGCGGAAAAAAGGAACATTTGAAAAAAGAGAAAAGTAACATTGCAACTAATCCCGCTATGAACAACTCCATCTGTAAATGCTTTCATGAGTTTTAAGCACAGGGAAAAAAGCGAAAATTTGAAAAAAGAGAAAAGTAACATTGCAACAATTCACGCTACGAACTGAAAAATGAACTTTTGAAAAATCCGTAATACAAAAACCACCAAGAAAACTAACCTTGCACGAGTCGAGTTCTGGCATGAAATGTTTTCCTTCAGGTGTTTTCTCTCTTGTGATTTCTTGGGTTTCTTGTGTTTTTAGCTGTTTAGCTGGTGGGAGCGAAAGCCTCATGCAGCCATTCCAAAAAGAAAGTTCTTGTGACCCAACCCTTCATGTTTGCCCCCCACATTACTGGCAGTCTGGCTTTGTTTACATTGTGCTGCTTGAAAGCATGAGGGTTCTCAAATTGGTAAAGGAGTAAACTGGTAAACAGTTTTTCCACCTCTTGTAATTTCTTTCTTTACTTCGATTTCAATTTTCTTCAAAACTTTCTTCTCACCACTCTTCACTTGCTTAGAAGCCATAGTTAACTGCAAAAGCACACGAAATACTGTAGAGCACAAAGAGAGTGCAGGTAACGCATGCACGTCTGACTAAGAACAATGAACAGGGCTCTTGCAGCCACGCGGCTCGCTCGCTTTCTCTCTCTCTCTTCTCTCTCAGCCTGCCTGTTGGGAGGGTGGTTCGCTTGCAGGTACTGCCTGCTTCTCAGAGAGAGAGTTTCAGCTGACCCCCCCTCCTCCTATGCAGAAGGTAGGAAATAGTGCAAGCGAACCATCCCCCCTCCCCCAACTCCACCCTGGCACAGGCAGGCAGATAGGCAGGTAAACACGTGCAGCAATCTCCCCCTCCCCCTCCCCAGCAGGCACGTGGCGCCGCTCTCTCTCTCTCTCTCTCTCAGCTCAGGCAGGCAAGGGAAACTGGCTTGTTCGTATACCGAGTGTGTGGTTGTGAACCAAGGCAAAAGTTTGGCGAACTTTTTGGTCGTGAACCGAGTTGTACGTGAACCAAGACGTTCGTGAACCGAGGTTCCACTGTATATTGTGCTACACTGTGGTCATTCCAACAAGTCATGATTCCAGTATTCAGTGTGCAAGAAGCTTCCTCTTATCATGTGCATCTACAATAAGAGCTACTGTACATTACAGTAGCTACACGTTATATAAAAAAATTAACTGAATGCCTACATTTTGTTAGAAATACAGGTGGTAAAAAAAAAAACAAACCGAAACCTCAAAATAAACAAAATGATAGTACTAAAGAAATGTCCAAAATAGACTAATAGGAACCTAATTAAATTTAAGACCAACAAAATCACTGTTCAATTGAAAAAACAGCGCAAATCACAAAAAGCTATTAAATTCAGACATAGAAATATGGGACACTAGTGCAAGGGATCAAAAAAGTACATTCAAAAGGTTAAAAGAGAAACTAAAAAGAGAATTGCTATTGGACTCAAAATAAACAACAGTAACTTTTTTCCAGTATTATTCCAGTAAAAAAAAAAAAATTTCAGAAGCCACTAGGAATGCAAAGTACAAAAGCAAATATAGTGGCAATTACTCGAAAAAGTGAAGCCATTTCTTCAGTGGTCTGTGTGTGGCTTTCGCAGTCATTCTGGGTCTGATTCATTTAAAATTGGCTTACAATTGCTGCAAAGTATGACTTTGCTTTGGCACCGAATCCTATAATTAAAACGGCCTCATCATAAAATGAACTTAAATACTGTATCTACCAGAAAGAATCAATAAAAAATTTGTTATTACTTTATTCCATTTAGAAATGTCACTCCAAGGCACTCCACCTTCCATTGCAAGCAATCTTTGCATCAATTTGGGAAACAGGAGCCATTTCAACTGACTGGAAAACTGGACTTGCCGTCCCTATCTGGAAAGGGAAGGGTGACTGTCTGGGTTATGGTAACTACAGGGGGATAAAATCACTCTTGGTGCCGGGTAAGGTCCTTGGTAGGGTTGTCCTCAATAGGATACGTAATCACATGCTCAGCTAAAGCCAACCTTAGAACTCTGGTTTTTACATCCAAGAAGTCTACCATTGACTGCATCCTGGCACTGAGGATTCTCATGAAGCACACACATGAATATTGGCAGACTTACAGACTTTGTCAAATTTCGAAAAGCGCTCGACTCAGTTGATTGAGCTGCCCTGTGGGAGATTCTGAGACTTTGTGTGATCCCTCCAGGTTTGCTAGATGTCTTGGCTGGCCTGTACACTGGTGCTGTGCAGAACCTCTGTGTTTTTTCCCCCGTTTATTCATCAGGAGTGTGTTCTTGCTCCCACTCTATTTAATGTTTGTATGGACTGGATGTGGGGCAGGGATGTGGGGTCCAGCAGCTGTGCAGTATCTGTTGGTGAAGAGATTCACTGATCGTGACTTTGCAGGTGAAGTTGTGATCTATGCAGAGTCAATGAAGGCTCATTCCGGGGATCTCAAAAGACTGAGCGAGGAATCTGAGTGTCTGGGCTTGTAAGTTCTCTGGAGAGAATATCGACCTTGTCAAGAGGTTTACTTACCTCAGTAGTAACATTCATGTCTCTGGTGAATCTTCCCATGAAGTCAGTAGACGGACTGGGAGAGCATGGGTTTTTTTTTTACTTTGAGGAGGTGGGGATGTCACAAGGTCACTGGAAAGTGGTGTGTGGCCCTTCCGGTATCTTTGCAAAAGGACTAAGATCCAAGTCTTTAGAGTCCTAGTGTTTAATGTCTTGCTATATGGTTGTGAGACATGGACGCTATCCAGTGTAATAAGATAAAGATTGGACTCCTTCAGTACTGTGTCTGTTAGGAGAATCCTTGGGTACCACAGGTCTGACTTTATGTCGTACAAGTGGTTGCTCATATAGTCGCAAATGAGGCACATTACCTGCATTTTTTGAAAGTGTTTATTTGATATTTGGACTTCAGTCTTCACACATTATACACTTCACATCAGCATTTTGCCAATTATTAGTTTCTATTTTAATTATGTGTTCAACATTTCTTGCCTTGCAATTCATATCATGCTACATTTACCCAGATCATTGTAGACACAGAATACACATGAAATGCATGTATTCCAAATAATATATTATTTACTCTATACAATTTAAGGCAACTCATAGCCAGATAGATAAACTTGAGCTAGGAGAACATCAGCTAGAGGGGGAGGGGGATGGGATAGCAGGCTACTTGCTGCTTGTGCTGATTGACACATTTGCAAAACAAAGACGCTGATGAAGAGGTGCGAAGGAATTCAAGGTGGTCTGGCATTACGACATTTCTCGTAGGCTTCAGGGATTCTAGTGTTAAACAGAAACAGACCAAGAGGTGACATGACTGAAGTGTTTAAAGTTATAAAAGGAATTAGTAAAGTCAAACAAGACTGTGTCACAAAACGAGTCAAAGACAGAAAAAGGTTTGGGGCAGCCACCCATGTAATTTGGTATCCTGGCTGCAACTTCGTTTTCTTTCCAATACCAGCACTGAAGTGCTTACAGCAGAGTCCAAAACAAGACTGACACAGAAGGGAAAAGGGAAGGCTTTTAAAGGGGGAGACAGGAAGTGAGGTCATAAGGGTCGGGCACGTGTTCATTGTTCATTGGTTTAGTCCCGGATGTGACATCAGGGGGGCCGGAGCTGGCAAGGTCTGTCTCCATTGGCTCGGTCCCAGAAGTGACGTCCAGAGAGACAGGTGGAACCTCCCGGGTTAGGTCTACAGGGAAGTGAGAAAGAGAGTTAGTGCGCTCTGCCACATCCCGGCATGGCTCAGAACTGCCTTCACTCGAGCCCTTTAGCTGCCTCCCATGCGCGCGTGTGTGACAAGGCCCCCCCCTCAGCCCAGACCCGTCGGGTCGGGCGACCTTAACCGAGAGGTCGTAAACCGAGAGAGCATCGGCGTTGGCATGGAGAGCACCCGGCGATGAGCGGCTTAAAACTTATGCGGCTGCAGGTCAAGAAACCACCGGGTGACCCAGCGGATTCGACTCCTTGTGCAGGGCCATCCACTGTAGAGGTGCATGGTCCGTGACAAGGGTGAACTCGCCCAACAGGTAGTACCTCAGCTGA
>NW_024377809.1:0-15871 GCF_016835505.1 Polypterus senegalus
TAATTCAGTCATACATTATAAAATTACAATCGTTTCAAAGACGGGCATCATTTTAAATTTATTTGCTGAGATAATACATGGAAAGTACTTTACTAAAAGTGAACAGATTTTGGAACATAATTACTGCTTTACTAGTTTATAAAAATCTTTCAAGTTAGAATATTGGAAGAGTTTTGTAGAGATCGGGCCATTTAGCCTAACAAAGCTAAAAAACTATTTAATTTATTTTAGCGCCATTGCTACCTTGAGTCCAGGTGCTGCCTAGAGCCATATAGCCACCATCTGGCTGTACAGCATACTGTCAAAGCAAGAAGTGCTGGTTGTGTGTTAATATGAGTAACAATCAAGAAAAAAATTTTGTTTGCAAAAGAAAAGTATAGTTCCAGGATGGCATAAGTACAAAGAAATCTGACAAGTGAGAGGAGACCACTCATCCATCAGGTTTATTTGTTTCAGCTTAATAATTGCTGTCCCAATGTCTCATCCAGGTATGTCTTAGAAGTTGTCGATTCTGCTTCACTACATGTCTCAATAATTTGGTTTAGATTCCACAGCTCTTTGAAAAAAAATGCTTCTGATTTCAATCCTAAAGGGCTTCCCTTAATTTCTACTGATGTCTTTGAGTATATGATTCACCTTTTACTGACAGTCTACTTTTCCGGATTATGAAGACTGTTATTAAGCAGGTTTAATTTCACATAGCCACAGTATCCCATACAGTATGACATGCCCCTAAATCCAGGAATGCACTTGGTTGCACAGTTTCAAGTGTTGCTTTGTTTTTTTTCATAGAGTGGTGGCAAGAACTGCTCACAATACTCCAGATGCGTCTCAGTAGTGCTTTATATAGTCCTAGCATAACATCCCTGAATTTATATTCAAAAGTGTTTGAATTTGCTTCTGCACATTGCTTCAGAGGTTGGCCTGTAGGACTGTGTCTCCATTGTATTAAAATTGATGGTCCTGTCCCCAAATGTACCACTTTGCACTTTTCGCACTACACTGCACTGCGATTTCCAAGTGTTTACTACTCTGAAGCTCATCCATCTCTATTAGAATTATTTTGCTGCCTCCCCAGTGTTCTTATTCCCCCAGTTTTAGTGCCATCTGTGAATTTCAAGCTTTACTAAAATCTATTTCATTAATATAAATCAGACAAAGTAAACACAAGAACAGATCCCCGAGGAATTCCCTGGGAGTATTCTCCTCTTATCTGTACTCTTTTTCTCCAACTTGAGATCCACTTTTGTAAGATACTTTGATGTAGAGCCTAGTTTCAGAATGGATCTTGGGGTGGCACCATATCAAAGACTTTTGAAAGTCCAGGTAAATCATGTCATATGCTTTTTGTTTTTGTCAACTGTTCCAGTTTCCGGGTCAAGAATAATCTAAAAGATTGGCAGGATCTTCGCCTCATAAACTATGCTGGCTGTTTTTTTAGTATATTATTTTCATACAGGTTTTTTTCTAAAGATGCAAGTTACAGAGTAATCTATAATCCAGAAATTCAAATGAATAGCTAACTGGAGAAGGATTAGTGTTAGAGCACCCACTGATAGATGTTTTCCCTCCTTTGTTTCTTCCACTTTTGTATCACATGACTGGTGCTTTAATCAACATAATACATTGGTGGAGACTGAAGGCAAAGAGAGAAGGGGGGAGTGACAAGGCAGAATTAAAAACAATACTTGACAAGCATAATATATTTGACTTTAATCACAGAGGCATGCTCAGTTTGCCAATATTCATATACCATATGCCAAATGCTGACACAAGGTATCATTATCTGTAAGCCCGCCTGACATTACCCAGTAGCAAAGTGCCCGTCAGCAGATTTAACAAAAGTATGCTCAAACCATAAATGTTGATAAAGCTAAAACCACCTGACTGCCTGAAAATGAATGGTCCATTAGCTACTGAATGCAATATTTCTATGTGACATACTGAACACTGTGGTTACAGATCTGATTGGGTTCAGCTGTTAAATGTTATTGAGTGGAATGGCCTTTGTAAGTCGCTTTGAAAAGTGTCTGCCAAACAAACAAATGTAAATGTAATAATGAATGCTACAGAAATATACTGTATTTCTGTTTGCACTTTTGGACACATACACCATGTATTACCAGTTTTGAGGATTGATTCCAACTTGATTCCAAAATGTACAATGTCAGCAAAAAAATACATATTGTAGGTGGTTATGTGTTAGGGCAATGCAGAGAGGTTTGTCAGAGTTCCTCCCAGCAATAATATTTTTAGCTAAGGAAAGAAAGCACCAATCACCCTAGATAAGCACAATGCCGTAAGAGAGAAAAAAATTTTAAAAAAGCATATTTTAACCACTGGGGTTGTACTGGTTTTTTTCCAATGCTCCAGCAGGCCTTTTATTTGCAGTTTATAATGGCCTTTAGTTGGAAAAAACAAATTGCAGCTAAGGTGAAGAGGGAAGAAATTAATCTAGGCTTCCCAAATAAATTATATTTAATTTCACAAAGACTAATTATCTATCAACAGAAAAATTAAAAACCCGAAGAGATTTGTCTTCTGGTATTGAACTCCCGCTTTGCAAGCTTTGTACTGGCTACAGCTATATAAAATTCAAACAAAAAACAAACTTGCAAATCCAAAGGAGAAAATGAAACAAATAACTTCTGATCATAATTTCGAAATATGTGGGGGAAAGATTTAGAAAGAGAAGACTCAAGTCGTAGGTGAGTGTATCACAAAGCACTGGTTGCCCTGAAATTTGTATTAAGTATAAAATTATCCTTAAAAAAATTTTTTCCCTCCAATTTTTCTTACTTTTATGTATCCTAATTTTAAATATTCTCTTTAAATACAATCAGTTTAAAATAGAGGAATATTGGCTAATATTACGGAGGCTAAAGACTGACCACATTTATCCTACTGTCTTATTTTTATATTTTGTCATAGTGGTAAGACACTGACATGGTCAAACTGGACTCCAAAGCCCCAGCAATAGTCTCATTCGTTTTACATCAAAACCCACTCATCTGGAACGGTTTGATCCAGAGTAGCAGTAGCTGCTCTGTTTCACGTCCTCTTAGATTGAGCTGATGTTACTGGGATTGGAGGGTCTGTAGAATGAACTGAAATGTACTAACCCCAGCCCATGCAGCTTTGAAGAGTTGGTCTTCAGACATAATGCCCAGTGCTTTCAACGCTTCCTGAAAATCTCATCCATTCCTCCTGCTTTCCTGCAGATCCTTTCAAAGCACAAAGGGTTCTTAGCACAAAAAATGGGCCCAGCCAATCCAGAAAAGGGTTTTTTCTAATGCCACATCCTTTTTGGGGTGCATCTACAGGCCATGTTAGGATACATTAGTGACATCATATCTGAATTTTTGGGGTTGTTAATTATTTCTCAAGTCCTAAAAGTCCTTCAACATGATCTCACTAACGCTTCTCAAACTTGATCTGCCAGTACCCCTGAGATCAGTCTTGAAGGGTTTTACTACACTTGCTTATATGCCTCTTCACGGTCCCAATTTGGGATCTTGATGGTTCGTCAAGTGGTGGGTGCAGCAATCGCCGTATATGGGATGCTCTCACCCTCCCCCCTCCTCTCCTCCTTTATTGGAGAACTTTTTGCATTATTATTCAACTAAAGCATTTATAGGGAAACCCCTTTTGAGGTCTCAAATGTCTCCACCAAATTGTTAAGATTTCTGTTTTGCATTTCAGATTTTCACTCAGGTAACTCTCATATCTACTGGTCCAAGTCCAAGTGTATAGCCCCCATCTGGAGGCTTGTACATATCCACAATATTCCCACACCTGTCAGTGACTTCTGCATTGAAATTCTAGAGCAGGAAACAGTCAGGTACCTTAAAAAGTTGTTTTTTTAATTCATTGACTTCAAAGGTGTTTTATATAAGGAAATACAAATATAATTGCAATTGAACCTTAGTAACAGTAGCCAGTCTTTGGGATCTGAATCATACCAAGTCATGCAGCATAATTGGAAACATTTGCAGCTTTGAAATAGTATCTGGAGAAATTTTTGGCAATTTAGCTATTAGCTAACCAAACAAGTTTAGTCCCATTCATTTGGCCAGCTTTTTATGTTCTTTATTTTCTAAGGATGGCAGAAGCAAGCTATAACTAGTATTTTGTGATGTACTCTTTCATTACGGGCAGCAAAATGAGAAGTTTTTTAAACGCCTGTTTTGTACCGGAAAAAGTAATTGACAAATATGTTCTGAGTTTTTCAGGTTTATTTGAGGCAAAGTAGTTAATTCCAGGTAGGAAGACAGAGGTTTAGAGCTAAGCAGTTACACTCACGTGGCAGATGAGGGAACATACAAGAAGAATTTCACTTACTCTGGACATGTGCAGAATGTTCCTATACATCCGTATAAATGGGGCAAAAGAAAAACTGTTTTAGAAACAGTGTGGTATCACTAGACAGAACATAGTTGTAGGCACAGTCACCTCCCAATACCATTTGAGACATAGCATTTCTAGGTAAGACTGATATATCTGACCCTAGGGCTTCATAATAATACAGACCATTTACCTGACAGGTCCTTTTGGGATTAAAGCAGTGTCCCATGTGTGAAAATTATGCATCCATTAAAAAAAAAGTATGCTTTAAAAAAAAATTGAAAAAGGGGTTTTTCATGCACTTATTAACCGTTACAGTTGTTTTCCACGAAAAAGGAATGGATAAAAGATAGAAAATTAAGGGGAAAAGTTCAAAAATGCCCTTTTTTTCCTATGAATATTACTTATCATCTTGTACATTTTCTTTATTTCAAAAATTTTTAAAATAGCCGTGGTCCCAATAGAAAACCGGAACAGATCAATCAATATATCTGATGGGGCCTTCCCAGCTGTGTAGGCTCAAATATAGGAATCTGAGGTTTTCTTTAAACCCTTTTTGCCATTTTATAATTAATTTTTATTATAAAAACACAGGTTATGTTGCTATTATCATTGAGAAGGCAAGCATATGGTTTTATTAAATATAAAATTTTTTTCAGCCAATGTATAATGATATCTTATCACAGAAAAGTAAGGATAATTAAAATGGCATTAAAATTTCTCTACAAGGCATTTATAAAATTTGATTAATTTTTAAGGACAATAACATGTTCTTTTTTAAAATGCAATAGTTTATAGTACAAAAACTCAGAAACGCCTCTGACTTTCAACTTTTTTACTTTCATAAACTTAATTTTAAAATTTTAGAACACTAAAAAGAGTCAACATCATAAGACATAAAACTAAAATGTTTAAAATGTCCCTGAATGAAGGGAGGCCCAAAAACCAAAAAGTCCCAGTCAGTATCTGGGGGGACCAGCTCTTGAATACTGGTACCCTCCTCATGGACTGGCCCAGATTTTCAGTTTTTGTGAGATTTTCCCCCCCTCTTCCACCAAGGCACCTGCAAGCCCCTGGACACGGGGGAAGGGCCCCTTACCCCTCCCCCTCCTTTAAACAGGTCCCAGCGCCCCTTGACGATAAACAAAAACCGTCCACCCGGGTGAGAAAAAACCGGGACTCATCGTGAAGGCACTTTTGCCACTCCTGTCTGGTCCGAAAGGGGGGTTTTTTCCCCATGGGGGCCGTTGTTGTGGTGATGTTGGTGGATCTCCCTTAAAACGGCCAAAGCCCTCAGTCCAGCCTCTCAGCCTATTGCGGACAGTCTGACCACTGATGGAGGGATTGGGGTTTTTTTGGGTCCGGCAGTTTTGTGGCCATCCTGTCCCCCAAGAGGGTGTAGGATGTCCCGATCCTGTGCAGGTGTTGTTCCCGGGTTTTCCCCGGGGGATGATCAGTTTCCCCTGCTCCTGAAAAAGCCTTCAAGGCCTCACGGGCGGAATGGTTTATTGCCCCAGCCAATCAGGTCCTCATGCCCCCTTCCAATCCCGTTCCGAGATAAACCCCCAATTTTTTTTGGGTGTTTTTCACAGTGGGGACAAGTCTCTTTATGTCCTGCGTTTTAGAACGTGACCTTAAATCCCTTTTTTGAAGCGTTAAGGTTTTAAACGCCCATTCCACAGGTGCATGTTAATTAATGATTATGGTCAATTTAACTGCATGGAAAAAAAATTTTTAAACCTTTCAATGAAGATTTAAGATTTTTAAACATTATTGTTGAAATACACAGTCCTGAAAAAAAGGGTGTTTTTTTTTTTTGAGTTTTATATATATATATATATATATATATATATATATATATATATATATATATATATATATATATTTAGATTTAAAACTTGGGTGGCTTTTGGGGCACATCATCAGTGATGCCTAGACATGGGGGTTTGGCTCCAAAAATCAGACACCCCCTCTCAGGTGACCCACCCCCGGGTTGACCCCCCAACTTTTGTCCCCCCGGGACTGGCCCCTTTGGGGACCCCCTTGATCCAAAAACCCCCGGGGGTCTTTCTTGCTTCTTGGGTGGACTTAAGGCTCTCCCCCTTTGAAGCTCCTGTGATTCCAAGCCTAAAAATCTTACACAGGGATCGGCGCAAACCCCTGCACCCTACTTCTATGGGCTCACAGCAACCTTAGCCCTTCCTGGGCCCCCAAGAGCCCTGATCGACCCGCTTACGCCATTTCCTCTTCCTGGTCCTCCCAGGGGACTGTCAGTTCCAGAAAAAAGGACTTGCGGCGATGGATGTTAAACATTGGGTCTCAATGAGGTTGATGTTACAAATTCGGGGAAACGGCTGCCGCCCAGGAAACCCCGGCCCAGTCTGTGAAGATGAAAGGAGGCTGTGATTTTTTTTTGCTTGCACCTGCTCACCAGCCCATGAACAATTTTTCTGGCTGCCAAATTTTTTGTTGTTGGGCCCACTGCATGAAATGGTCTCTGCAACACTTTGGGACTTGATCGTCCCCAACGGTATGGCCTCCCAAGGGGGCAAGGGGGGCAGCTACCAGAATATGCCCCAGGATCCCGCCCAAAGGGACCGTTGGAATTTCAGCCCCCCCAAACATGCAGGTTGTGGGGTGGGAGCCGCTATTTTCCCCGCTTGGGCCAGGAACTTAAACGCGGGGGTCTGCCTTCCAGATGTCGTTCCAGGTGATCTTCCCTCCAGCCCCCTTTCCCCCCCTCGCCCCTGCCCCTTGCTGCCCATGCTCACCCCCCTGCTGGTCCTCCCCCCTCAACACCTGCCGGACTTTCCCAGGGCCAATTTCCCCCCTGCCCCTGAGCCTTTTTGTACTTTGGGTTTTGGGTTGCTCCCAGTCCTGCTCGCCTGCCACCCTTTCCCAAAGTGCCTTTTGTCTGCCGACTCCCACCTCCACCCTCTTGTGCCTCCACTTCCTTCCTGTTGCATACCTGTGTTTCTTAGAATCTCCAGGCCTTTTTAGACTAGGGGCCCCTTTTAGAAACCCAACCCCCCTCCCGGCTGCTATAGGAAGTGGGCATTATGGCCCTATATGTACACCGTTTGACTCAGGCAAGCGCCATTAAGATGACAGGGTCTTCCTCTCCAGGGGCCCTACTGTAGAACCCCCCACACCAACGGCCAAAGCTGGGGAAGATGCCTGCTGAGTAGTATAAATTCAGGGGTTCTGTCAAAAAATTTTAACCGGGGGTTTGATTGATGAGATTAAACCACGCCCCCTTTTTAAACAAAACCAAGTCCCCCCCACCCACCATCTTTGTTAGTTGACCTTGTTACCTTTTAGGGAAATACCCCCCCCCACCACCGTTGTTTTGTTGGGCCTTTTTGGGTGACCTTGACCCGGCCCCTGTTGATTTGCAGGAATCCCCCCCCCAACCACCGTTTTTGTTGCCCTTTTAGCCCAGCCATCTGTTTTCCCCAAAACTGTAAGGGGGCAAGATGGTCCCCCACCCCCCTTTTAACCCCCAACACCCCCCCCCTGCTTGGCCACCTGCACCCATCCACTGGGTTGAACCCAAAGGGCTGCCTAGGCCCCCCAAACCCATCACCACCCCACCACTTCCCAGCCCCCCCCCTTTTCCAAAAGAGGTTCGGGAGCTGCAGGGGGTCCCGGACAAGTTAGGCATGTTCCTATCCATACCCAGACTGAATGGCCCCTGCCTCACCGAAAATGATGTCTGGGCCCCTCCACTTCCGGGGCCCTTTTTTCAGGACATAACACACACACACACACACACACACACACACACACACATGCCCTTTTTCCTCCAATATTGTTTTGGGTAAAACCTTTTTTCTATGTAACAATTATTTTAAAATATCTATCTATCTAATCAGCTATATCATTTGTATGCCACTTTTTTTTTACCAAGCCCACTTACAGATCAAGCCTTTCACAGAAAAAAGCCATCTAAAAGACAGGCCCAGTTTAAAACCCTTTCAACATCGCCACAGAAAGACAAGGTTTTGCGCACCCCCGCAGGCACACTGAAATACAAGCTGCCCGGGGCTCAGATCAGACAGCCCCCGCCCGCAAATTCACCCGGGCTCTACGCAGCCTCCAAAGATCGAGCTGCGCAGCCTGTATGTCCCTGCAGCGCTGAAATTGATTCAGACCCTAGGGGCTGCGCGATTGTCTTAACACAGATCCCAAAACCCCCACCTCCCCACGCCGCCAGCGCTGATTCAGTCCAGGACAATTTTTTAAAGTGAAGGGCCCCACCCCCATGCGCTTAGCACTCAAAACAAATTCAATCCCCGACGCATTTTTTTTAAAAGTTAAAGGCTTTCATGAAAACGTAAAAAACGTGAAAACCCATTTCGCAATGTCCTTTAAACATCACAAAAAGAAAAGATGCAGCTTTTCTTTAAAACACTTTGGGAGACGCCCAAAGCAAATGAATTAATATTTTAAAATTTTGATTAAAATCGATCTAAAACCAACCCTTTTTCTCCCCTGAAGAAAGGCGTTGGTTTTTCAAAAGTTTAATCCTTTAATCGGGGGATATCTCGGTGTGGTTTTTGGGGAATCGGGGGGCATTTCCCGATCATAAAGGGCCTAGCGCTGATGACCAACCAGAAAAACAGAATCGCCTGTTTAACAATTCCCAGTTAAAACAACATTAATCAAATTCGATTTAACTTTCCCGAAAAAAAATTTTTGCAAAGGTGAAAAGGTTTTGGGGGAGAAGACAGATGTTTAAAAAAACAAACCCAAATTCTGACTTTTTAGGTCCCCGGGGGGTGCCGACCGGACAAAGGCCATTTTTTGGGATGTCCAAAAATGATTGGGGAACCAAAAACACCCAGTTTTTTGGGGTCTATAAAGGTTCAGACTGGTCCAATCAGCGGGCCCGTTACGAAAGGGGACCCCAATCCCGGAAACATCGGATCAGGGTATGGCATATTTTTGATTATTATAGCCAAACAAGTATGTTTTAGAAAACGGATGGATGAACCCTTATTTTATTTTTACTATGAAAAATTTAAGTTTCTCCTTTGGGCGCCACTTTTTAGACGCATGGCGTAAATATAAGATGGCTTTTTATATCCATCTATTCTGTACGAGAAAAATTTACAAATTCATGGACTGAAGCAAACAATTTGTTTTTTCATACCAAAAAGGGTTTTACCGTAGTTTTTGTCTCGCCCGAAAATTCAAAAGAGCCTTTTCTAGAATACCAGGATGGTTTTAAAAAGGGACCGGTTGTGATAAAACAGAGTAAGGGTCAGTTTTCGAAAAGCAAAAGGGTCCCTTTTTGAAACCCATTTTTCAATGGGGTTTCTTAGCGGGGGAATGTTGCACGCCCCATGTTTCTAAAAGTCTGGGATATCAAAAAACTTTTATAAACTCTCATTTGTTAAAACCCGGGGTTGGAGACACCTTTAAAAACGGGATCCGGGAGCATATATCGGAAGTTAAAATAAGGCAACTTGTTTTCATTCATTTCGTTTAAATAAAAAGTAATTTTTTTAAAACGGAATATACCCCCGGCCGGGTGATTTTAGGGGCGTAATATAATTGTTATTTTAAAAAGTAATCCCACACTGCACAAGAGACAGATTCCCGGTGTTTTAGGATTTGCCTCAGTATGATTTTAATTTTTTCCCTTGCTCATTTCTATAAAAGACCTTTTTGAAAAAAGGAAAACTCTGTAAATACACTTGTGCATTAAAGGAGTTTTAAAAAAGGGTTTCACCTTAAGACAGATTCTCCCCTTTAACCCAGTTTTATGTAAAAAACTCACTTTTTTAAATTTTAAAAAATTGATTTTTTCTGCCCAAAAAAAACAAAATTATTTCTAAAACACAGGTGATAACGGGGAAAGTTTTTCACTTTTTTTTAATTAAAAGTTAAACAGAAAAGCTAAATTTTGTTTTGTTTTGTGCTGGGGTCCGGGGGTGACACTTGTCCCTTTATACTCTTTTTTAGACCAACACATATTCTTACCAAAATAGTTCATCACTTCCACCCTTTAATTCAGGTAATTAGACAGAGAGCTCCATAACAGGGAGAAAAGATTATAGGTCGATACACAGCCCATAAAACAAAAGACTAAGCCACAAAACCCTTATTGTAGATGTATTTTGTTACCGGAAAAAGAAAAAAAAAAAAAAAAAAAAAAAATTTTTTTAGTGGGTCCGGAAATACCAGTTTTTAACATGAAAATAAAACATCTTTAGAAAAAAACATCAAAAAGCATCTTTGAAAGGACCGTTTTTAAAACATAAAAAAAATTTTTTTAAAAAAGAGTTCCCCACTTTCCGGGTTTTTTGATACCTTTTTAAATGATAATAGCCAGTAAAAAGCCCGGAAAGGAACTGGGTAGGAACTGGAGACATCTGATATCTTCTAGATATCTTTTTAAACAGAGTTTTCATAACAGTTTTAAGGCCCCCTTTCGTTTTTTTTTTTTTTTTTTTAAAGTAGACCAATTACAAATTTTGTCCTTTTAAAATTAATGATATAAAGATATATTTTATTATAATTACTTAACTTTTATCAACTTTTATCTAACTCAATATTTATTTTTTTATATCAGAATGTATTAAGTTATTTTTTTTGGTTCAATAGATGTATTTTTCATATTTGATTCTTTTTTTTTCCCTCTTTTCCCTTTTGTTACTTTCCCCCAGGGGCCATCCCCCCAGTTTGAGAACTACGGTTAGGGGGTTATTTAAAACGCCTGTGGCATTCGTAAATTAGATTTCCCTTTTATTCAGTCACCCCTTTTTTTATAAATTGTTTTAGTCTTCCTTTTTTACTAAACATTTTATATTTTGAATAGAAAACAGTTATTTTGTTCAGGCTTTTTAATTTTAAAACCCATTTTCATCAACAGGCTATAATCCTTTTACCTTAGGGTGCTTTGTTAATACAAAGTTTTAAAAATTTTTTGTTTAAAGCTTGGAATAGCCTTCATTTTACACAGTTATGAACCCTGAAAATAAGAATGGTTATATAGGTTATAGGGGCCGTACACTACAGGCAGATTAGGGTTATACTGACCCGTTTGGCAAATCAGGGTGGAAATTTTTTAGTAAATAGTTCTAATATTATATGTGTTTTCAAGGATTAAAATTTTTCTAAAAAATTTGGTTTATTTTTTTTTAGTTAGTCCAGGTTTCTAGGGCAGCTTATTGAAAACTGCTTTTCCCCCCTTTTGTGAAAAAACACCCCCTTGGTTTTGGTCTTAGGGGGAAGGGAAAAGTTTAAACGTGATTCCCAAAAGTCAAAAAGGTCGAAACGCCCTTTAATACGAGTCAAAAGGGCCAGGGTTTGTAGGCATCAGTCAGGGGAGAGTTCGCTAGACAATTTTTCCAAAATGTAACATTGCCGCCATATCACAAATATAAGATAGTAAAAAATAAAATTTAAAAACTAAAAACAAGAGGAAAAAAAAATTAAGACCGGGTCAACAAGGGGTCACCCCAAAAACCGACATACCAGAACCTAGTTTTCTGAGGTATATTATCAGCTAAACGTCATCTTTTACCAGTTCCAGGGGTTAAAGAGTTAGGAAAACGTTATTTAACATCTGCTAGTATGAGGTGATTAAATGGCGTTATTGTTAGAATCTTTCGGAACTAAAAGTCGGTTTGTGTTCCTCCCGATTCAGGAAGAAAAAATATTGGGGTTTAGAATATGAACTAGACTGGTAAGGGCATTTTTTGCCCCAAAAAAATAAATAAATTAATTTTAAAAAAATAATTAATGAAAAAAATGGGTTTAAAAGGAGTTATTTCATTGAAAACCGTATGTATAAAAAATTTAGGTGAAAAACCAAACAAAAATTTTTAAATAAATTTTTTGACCGGGAGTTGAATAGTTGAAATGTCTTAAAAAAAGTTTATTTTTAAAAAACAAAAAGGCAATTAAAATAATAAAAGTAAACCCAAAAAACACAGAAGTATCATTTAATGATATCAATTATTTGTATTATCAAGCACGGGGTCTTTTATAAGGGTTTTTAAGTTATAAACAAAATGATTGGTTGCATTTTGCTTTGAAATTCAATATTTGAACCTTTAAGAATTGGGGAAAACCTATACATTATAACAAATATTACGGATGCAATGGGTATCTGGGTCTCGTTTTATTTTAACCTTTTGACAGGGAAGTATCCCCCATAGAAATGAAAAAGCCCAATCTAAAAAATAGAATTTAAAAAGATGTTTTGAATATGGACCTATAACCCATGATTCTGACCAACCAAAGGGTTTTTTACTTTAAATTTCAACTTCCGTGGGTGCTATGGATCTGTGAGAGGGAAAGATTCTAGAATCTTTCTCTGTAATGGTCCAAAGCGGAGATTAGCACCCTGTCCAAGTGTTAACCAGTCATAGGAAAGATGTTCAAAAAACCCAGGTTTTTCAGAAGAAATGGACAAGGGGGTGTGTTCTGTATTAACTATTCACAATGACCATACCCCAGACCTTAGGTTTTTTTTTTGGGAAAACATTTCCAAAATAAGAGACATCCTAAATGTTCTTGAAAAAGGAGGCCCGGCCCCGGGGGGGTTCTTTTTAAAGAGTTTTTTCCCCCCGGCCTGGGTTTTTTGGGCTATAAAAATTTTCAACGACCTACCTTGAAATAAAGAAATTAGGGTTAGAATTTAAAAAAACAAATGGTACTTTATTGGTCATTTTCAAAAAACAATATTAAAAATTAAAAAGGGTTTTTCCAACCATTAAACTATTACAACAACAGGATTAAAAAAGGAAAAAATTTGGGGATCCACCCGGGACATTCAGTTCAGACACTTCATCTGATTTTTGGGTATACCCCTAAAACCAAATCCATCAGACCTATAGGGCCCTAAAAAGGGGTAGAGAAAGTCTCAGCTTTTTGGTATTTTATAAGAGTCAGCATCCATGTTATGAAAAGGTTGTACAATCAACTCTGAATGCTTTCATTTTTTCCCAAACATCGACAGCACTTTTGGCAAAGGGGAAACGGTGAAAAGTAGAAAAATGTTGAAGGCCGAGTCTTTTTGACTAGACTTGAGCCCGGGGTTTTTGGAAAAGACAGCCGCTGTTGCTGAGCCAGTTGTCAAAAGACCGTGGGGGGGCTGGCTGGGTTGGCCCCTCCCCCGCCCGTACTTTTAGGTGCCGCGTTTTTATATCCGGGGAAATGTAATCAAACCCTTAACAGCTATTGACCCAAATCCAACAGGGGGCCGCCCCGTTTGTTCAGGGGCCCGGTCCATAATCCCATCCTTGGGGGATATGTTCCAAAAAGGGGGGCCGTACCAGGTCATCCCACGGCCTGAATGGCTATCTCTCACCGAGGAGCCCTGGGAAATCATTAGGAACAAAATGGGTACCGCGGGGTTTTTCCAGGAAACATCCACCAAAAATATCACCATGGGGGGTACCGAGGCCAGGATCCAGATCTGGCCGTCAAGGGATAAGAAGGTTTGGGCCAAAAGATTGGTCTGGGGGTTGCTGTTAGTGAGAGTATGAGTGGGCCCATAGCCCAGGTCAAAAAGGCCATGTAGGTCGCCCGGTCCTTTGACCACTGCCTGATCAGGCCCGGGGAGATGTTGATTTTAACTGCTCAAAAAACCCTTGTTGAAAAAAATTTTTATAGCCCAACAAATCCGGGGCGGGGGAAAAAACCCTTTTTAAAAAAGACTCCCACCCCACCGCCTGATTCCCCCCGTCAAGAACATTTTGATGGATGTTTTATTGGGGGCCAGTGCTTCTCATAAAAAAAAAGGTCTGGTGGGGACGGAATGTTACGAAACCCCGCATTTTTATTCTTTTGAAAAACCCCAAATTTTAACATGCCCTGACTGGGCCCCTTTGGGGAAATGGTCTCCCCATATGGACCCCAAGAAAAACCCCCTTTGCCTAACCCCGGGTTTCCTTTAAAAAAGACCCTTTAGTTGGGAAAGGGGGTTTTGCCCCGGTCCAAATTTTAAAAAAAAACTTCTTATATTTTCGAATGTGGGCATTTCAAAGGGGGAACTTCCGTAAAATTAAAAAAACAATCCCCGTACCCCTTGCTCCTAAAATTTTTATTTGAAGGGTTTTTTGCCAAATTTTAAACCAAAATTATTTTTAAAATTGTTACCAAACCTCCTATTGTCACCGGCGGCCAATCATCCGCCAGGGCCGGCTATTCCTACTCCTCCCCCCGGCTCATAAAACAAAATGCATAGGGTTTTCCGAAGACCAAATCTAACTGGGTTAAGCATCCAAGAAAAAATCTAGATCTGTGAGAAGGGGTTTAAATGAAGTCTGGACAAAAAAGGGGTTTTGGAAATAAATGTAGGTAAAAAGGGACTAAAATAAAAAAGGACATCATGAACGGCGCAACCGGAAATATTTTATAGCCCCCAGAGCGTTTAAAATAATCCCCAACAAAAGTTCTCAACAAGGAATCTTAACCCCAAACAGGGGTTAAAATTCAAAAAACCAAATGAAATTCATTATGAACCAAAAAATTTGGGAAAATTATAGAAAAATGCTATCTTAAAACGTAGGGATATAATAATATGACCGGATCATTAATTTAAAACTATATGGTCTAAAAATAAAATAAAACATCCATAACCAATTAAAATTATGGCCCAAGAAAGCGGAACGGGGTTCCAGTTCCTATCACATCTTCGGATTTATATTGTATTACATTTCATTTGACAGTGAAATTCTGGAAAAGAGAAGAACTTTGAATAGATTTCTTTGTTATTTTTTTTCAAGATTTGATGTTATTTTAAAATTTTATTTTCAGCAAAACTTTTTATGACTACTAAATGATTTTTTTGTTTTCTCTTCTGGTTAAAAAACATTACGATACAGGTTAGGGTTTCTATGTTTTTTTAATGGCTTTTTTTACTTTAAAAACTCCTTTCGTATAGTCATCTGCTAATTATAAAATTTCAAAGTTTTTGTTTGGATATGTTAAGTCTTTAGAGAGATAAACACAAGTGTCCCAGGCCTAGTTAAAAACAATATAATTAGCTTTCGTTAACTTTATTAAAATAGTAAATGCTTCCAGTATACTAAATGTTATTTCGTTTGAAAACAAATTTGTGGAAAAGTACTACAGAATGCTAAACGTGTAGTAGTTTTCCTAATGTGAAACCTGTTTCTTAAATTCCCATGAGCCAAGTTATTTACAGAGTTTTTAAAAGTGTGCTGTGTTTAAAATTTTAGCAATTTAATTTCTTACCGAGAAACCCAACACGTTTAACTGTCCTATGCATGGTTAAAAAATAATTTTATATATTGCGCTAATCCCGCTTGTGGCTAATTCGAATTTTTCATTTAGCTGATGTGACACGTTTTGTTTAGCACTTCGGTATGCCTGAAAGCTCTTGGGGCTTTCAACCGTGAAAAAAAGTTTATAAAGTAAAATAAAATTTAAATTATACAGGAACTGTAACAATTTTAATAAGCGATTAAGGTAAGAACAAAAGGCCCTTCTAGTGCGAAAAGACCCATTTGGGGTGTACCCGCCCCCCGGTTTTAAAAAAGCCGGT
>NW_024377810.1:0-7697 GCF_016835505.1 Polypterus senegalus
AAATTAATTTTTAAGGACTGGCAAGCTTTGTTGGGCTGATTGACTGACCTGTTCTTGTCTAGATTGTTCTAAGGTTCTAAAGAAAAGAACTAAAGAAATGTATCAGCAAGCATCGGTTTTATTATCAACAGTATAACTCTGTCAATGGTGTAAAGAAACTGTTAATTACTTTATTTTGACCAGCAACGTGACTACAAGTCTCAATTTGAATGAGAGCCCTAGAAGTATGGCACCATGCGAAGTGCAGGCTTAGAAGCACATGTGCCACCACGTTTCTTTGCGCTGCCCACGCTTGCTATGAACAATGCATTTGTTAGTTGATGACTGTTTGAGCTCAGTGTGTGGCAGAATATCAAAGTCGCTCTGTCCAGACAGTTGTGACAATTTGGACATCTTGTGATGAAGAAACACCTTTGGGGCTGCTATCCACATCAGTGGCAGAGCTCTCAGGATCTGCTTCATTCAATTGAGTGTCACTATCTCAATCTCTGTCATATTCATCTTGCAACAAATTTAGTGGTTTCAAATCCTTAGCAACTTTATACCTTTTTTTGCGGTGATGTAACTACGCACTCTTATTTAAAAAACAAGCTGTGGCCACTAAACAATAAAAAATAATTCTATGGCTATCCACAAGATGGCAGCACTATTGCTGGTAACTGAGACATGGTAGAAGCAACTGACTGTGTGTCTAGTGGATGAATAATGAGGTACGAGTTCTCTCCTATGTCACATTTTGACTTTCTCAATGACATATGAGTTATAACTTATACCTCATGAGTTAAGACAGCAGGGTGGAATTAGAATACATACGTGGAAATGCTGCCAGACATGTAAATGCTTCTTGTATGATGTGCACAAATTTATCTGGAAGCAAAACACCGTGAGTGTGTGTGTGTGAGTGTGTGCAGATAAAAAGTGAGTTTGCTACAAATTCAGTTTTATGGGACTTGTTTCAGCTCATCACTATTCTTCATTAACCCTTAACCAGAACCATCCCATCACACACACACACACACACACATTTTGACAAAACTGAATTGTATTAGAAGGAAATACTTTCAGATAGAGTATAATTGTAATTGGACTAGTAAGTCACATATCTGATAATGTCCAAGATGCCCACCAGAATGCTTACCTGCAGAACTGATGATTCTTCTCCATTCTAAAAGACAGAAGCAAAAAACATCAGTCAGAAACACAAACTGACATTTAATGGTGTGGGGGAAAGCAGCATGGGGTCTATATACATAATAATGGATATAAAACACTGCAACACTGACTACCATGTCAAAGTTCATAGCTGAAAGTGAGGGGGTACAAAGTCCTCAGCAACATTTTAGCCAAACAACATTTTATACAGAACTATTACTACTACTACTACTAATAATAATAACAATGTGTGTAAAATAATGACTACTACTACTACTAAGAATAATAATGTGTGTAAAATACGACTACTACTACTACTAATAATAATAATGTGTGTAAAATATGACTACTACTACCACTACTACTAATGATACACACACACACATAACACACACACACACAATAATAATGTGTAAAATAATACCACTACTACTACTACTACTACTACTACTACTAATAATAATAATAATAATAATAATAATAATAATAATAATAATAATAATAATAATAATAATAATAATAATAATAATAATAATAATAATGTGTGTAAAATATGACTACTACTACCACTACTACTACCACTACCACTACGACTACTCCCACTACTACTACTACTACTACCACTACTAATAATAATAATAATAATAACGTGTAAAATATCACTACTTCTACCACTACTACTGCTACTGCTACTACTACTACTACTAATAATAATAAGATATGACTACTACTACCACTACTACTACTACTACTACTACTAATAATAATAACAATGTGTGTAAAATATGACTACTACTACCACTACTACTAATGATACTGCTATTACTACTACTACTACTACTACTAATAATAATAATAATGTGTGTAAAATATGACTACTACTAGTGCTGCTACTATTACTACTAGTAATAATATGTGTGTAAAACATGACTACTACTACTACTACTACTACTACTAATAATAATAATAATAATAATAATAATAATAATAATAATACAGTAATAATTATAATAACAATGCATGTAAAATATGACTACTACTACCAATAGGGGCTACTGCTGTGGCACCGTACCCCTATATGTTTAATTATTAACAGGCTACATTATTTAAATGAAGTTAACAATTTGTCTGTAAAATGCAATACACATATTTTAATGCATTTCATCATAAAATGATGCCAAATATACATCCTAGTATTCCAACAGCACACAGTGCCAAGAGGAGAGCTCTTGAAATCGAAATCGACTTAGAAGAATGTCGTCATCATCTGTAAGTACGAGGAGCTCTCTTCTATTGAATTGAATTGAATTCATTTATTGTCATTGTATGGTATAAGGAGATTACCACTAGGAATGACACCCTGTTTATTTATGGGTGGGCCTTTCATGGTTCCTGGTGGCTCATTTTGAACGCGTGAGGGACTGGAGGGTTTTGTGAGTATCTGTGTCTTTCCTTGTGCCTCATGATTTTTTGGACATTTGAACTTTTTGACAATGATTTTTGAATGGTGATTTTGAGACTTGTTTGCTGTGTTTGACTTGCCTCTTCAGGTATCTCCTTGTGTTTCCAGAGCTTTGTGAAAATTAACCTTTAATTTTGTTATCAAGATTTGTCTCAGCCCTTTGGGGTTCTAATCAGGGCTTCTCCCCCTCTAGTGGGCAATTTTTGAAAATGTTTTTTGGCACATGTGAGTTTGGAACTCCCAGGATACAAAAAGGACATTGCTAGAAAAACTCTGGAGAAGAGCAATTAGGCTGATTCCAGGGTTACAGGGAGTGCGTTAGGCTAACAGAATGTCAGGTTATATAGCGCCTTGATGTGTGCAGTACAAGTCACAGGAGGATCTGCTCAAGCTTTATAACTCTGGTGAGGCCTCATCTGGAGTTCTGTGTGAAGTTTTGGTCTTCAGGCTACAAACAGGACATAGCAGCAATTGAAAAGGTCCAGAGAAGAGCAACTAGGCTGATTTGAGGACTTGGACAACATACAGGCTTGAGGGAATTTGTGGCAGAAGTCAATTAATGTCAGTAAATGTAAAGCATTACACATCTTCTTCTTCTTCTTTCGGCTGCTCCCGTTAGGGGTTGCCACAGTGGATCATATTCTTCCATATCTTTCTGTCCTCCGCATCTTGCTCTGTCACTGCGATCACCTACACGTCGTCTCTTACCACATCCATAAACCTTCTCTTAGCCCTTCCTCTCCTCTTCCCTGGCAGCTCTATCCTTAGCATCCTTCTCCCAATATACCCAGCATTTCTCCTCTGCACATGTCCAAACCATCACAAACGCGCCTCTCTGACTTTGTCTCCCAACCGTCCAACCTGAGCTGACCCTCTAATGTCCTCATTTCTAATCCTGTCCATCTTCATCACACTCCTTGCAAATCTTACCATCTTTAACTCTGCCACCTCCAGCTCTGTCTCCTGCTTTCTGGTCAGTGCCACCGTCTCCCGCCCATATAAAAACACTCTTCTCCACCCACTCCACTCTGCCTGCACTCTCTTCTTCACCTCTTCTGTACTGTTGATCCCAAGTGTTTAAACTCCTCCACCTTCACCAGCTCTACTCCTCCCTCTCATTCACACACATGTATTCTGTCTTGGTGGTCCTGCTGACCTTCATTCCTCTCCTCTCCAGACCATATCTCCACTTCTCCAGGGTCTCCTCAACCTGCTCTCTACTCTCTCTACAGATCACAATGTCATCAGCAAACATCACAGTCCACGAGGACTCCTGTCTAATCTCATCTGTCAGCCTGTCCATCACCATTGACAAACAAGAAAGGGCCTATAGCCGATCCCTGATGTAATCCCACCTCCGTCTCTCCTACTGCGGACCTCACCACGTCACACTTCCCCGTACATATCCTGTACAACTCTTACGTACTTCTCTGCCACTCCTGACTTCCTCATACAATACCACAACTCCTCTCTCCTCACCCTGTTATTTGCTTTCTCCAGGTCCACAAAGACGCAATGCAACTCCTTCTGGCCTTCTCTCTACTTCTCCATCAACACCCTCAGAGCAAACATCTCATCCGTGGTGCTCTTTCCTGTCATGACACCACACTGCTGCTCACTAATCATCACCTCACTTCTTAACTGAGCTTCCACTACTCTTTCCCATAATTTCATGCTGTGGCTCATCAATTTTATCCCCTTGTAGTTACTGCAGTCCTACACATCCCCATTAATCTTAAATATCAGCACCAGTCCACTTCTTCTCCACTCCTCATCATCCTCTCACTTTCCAAGATTCCATTAAACAATCTGGTTAGAAACTACACTGCCATCTCTCCTAAACACCTCCATGCTTCCACAGGTATGTCATCTGGACCAACGGCCTTTCCATTCTTCATCCTCTTCATGGCTGTCCTTACTTCCTCCTTGCTAATCTGTTGCACTTCCTGATTCACTGTCTCCACATCATCCAACCTCTCTCTCTCTCTCTCTTCATTCATCAGCCTCTCAAAGTACTCCTTCCATCTGCTCACCACACTCTCCTTACTTGTGAGTTTGTTTCCATCTTTATCCTTTATCACCCTAACTTGCTGCTCATCTTTCCCAGCTCGGTCCCCTCTGTAGCCCACCGGTCCTTTTCTCCCTCTTTAGTGTCCAACCTCTCATACAACTCATCATACTCCTTTTCTTTAGCCTTCGCCACCGCTCTCTTCACCTTGCGCCTTATTTCCTTGTACTCTTGTCTACTTTCTGCATCTCTCTGACTATCCCACTTCTTCTTCACCATCCTCTTCCTCTGTATACTCTCCTGTATTTCCTCATTCCACCACCAGGTTTCCTTTTCCTCCTTCCTCTTTCCAGATGTCACGCCAAGCACCCTTCTTGCCGTCACCCTTTCCTCATCTGCTGTAGTTTCCCAGCTGTCTGGTAACTCTTCACTGCCACCCAGTGCCTGTCTCACCTTCTCCCTAATCTCAACCTTGAAGTCTTCCTTTTTCAACTTCCGCCATTTGATCCTTGGCTCTGCCCTCACTCTCTTCCTCTTCTTGATCTCCATCGTCATCCTACAGACCACCATCCTATGCTGCTTAACTACACTTTCCCCTGCCACCACTTTGCAGTCTCCAATCTCCTTCAGATTGACTCTTCTGCATAGGATGTCATCTACCTGTGGGCATCTTCCTCCACTCTTGTAACGCCACTTTGTGTTCCTTCCTCTTCTTAAAGTATGTATTCACCAGAGCCATGTCCATCCTTTTGGCAAAATCCACTATCCTCTGACCTTCTTCATTCCTTTCCTTGGCACCATACCTACCCATCACCTCCTCGTCTCCTCTGTTCCCTTCACCAACATGTCCATTTAAATCCGCTCCAATCACCACTTTCTGTCCCTTGAGTACACTGCTCATCACTTCATCCAACTAACACCAGAAATCTTCATTCTCCTCCATCGCACATCCAGCTTTTGGGGCATATGCACTAACAACATTCATAATCACACCTCCAATTTCCAGCTTCATAATCATTACTCTGTCTGACACTCTTTTCACCTCCAAAACACTCTTGACATTCTGTTCCTTCAGAATAACTCCTACTCCATTTCTCCTCCAATCCACACCATGATAGAACAATTAAAATCCACCTCTGATCCACCTTGCCTTTGTCCCCTTCCATTTAGTCTCAGGCACGTATAATACACATCAACCTTCCTTCTCTCCATCATATCTGCTAACTCTCTCCCCTTACCAGTCATACTGCCAACATTCAAAGTTCCTACCCTCAGTTCCACTCTCTTTACCTTCTTCCTCTCCTGCTGCCACTGGACTCGTCTCCCTGCTCTTCTTCTCCTTCTTTGGCCAACAGTAGCCCAATTTCCGCCAGCACCCTGTTCACTAACAGTGCTGGTGGCGGTTGCTTGTTAACCCGGGGCTCGACCGATCCATTATGGAAATTTGTATTGTTGTCTGCATATTGATTTGGCAAAATTTTACACCGGATACCCTTGTGAGGTTCGAATTACAATGGGAAGTCTGATAATTGAAGGTCTAATGAGTTGTATTAGACTCGACATTATCAATTGCCATTAAGGAGGCTAACAGAATGTCCGGTTATATAGCGCCTTGATGTGTGCAGTACAAGTCACAGGAGGTTCTGCTCAAGCTTTATAACACACTGGTGAGGCCTCATCTAGAGTCCTAGGTGCAGTTTTGGTCTCCAGGCTACAAAAAGGACATAACAGCACTGGAGAAAGTCCAGAGACGAGTGACTAGGCTGATTCCAGGGCTACAGGCGATGAGTTATGGAGAAAGATTAAAAGAGCTGGAGGAATTAAGTTGATAGGACTGGCAAGCTTTGTTGGTCTGTTCACATCCAGATTGTTGTAATGTTCTGAAAAAGTAAGTCAAAAGTTTCCATGGGGTGTCTTTACTTTTTCACGTGACTGTATGCATAATCAAAACTGATTCTAAGTAAGAAAACCTTAAGAATCACAGCACTAAATGTTCTTGTAACATCTCATTTTGATGTCCCTGGCCATTCGCAACCCAAGTACATACCTGAATTTGTCACCCGTCTTGTCACATCTGAAAAGATTTAAACAGAAACAGACCTGCATTACTGAGTGAACGTTCAATAAATAAACACAAATGTAACCATTTTTTTATGAACAATATATGATCATGTTGATTTTTGCGTTTTTTAATAAAATTTTTATTAGTAAAGTTCAAAAATAAATTATAAACCCAATCCCCAAAAATGTTGGCAGAGTATAGCAATTCTAATAGAAGTACAAAGGAGTGATTTGCAAATTTCCTTCCGCATGAGCTGAATTGAAACTCTACAACAGCACTTTATTGGGTTGTCTTCCTTATGAATTTTTTTTTAATACACACTCAGGTCAAATCTGATGACTGCAAGAGCGGCGTTTAGGGGAGGCAAAAAGGGGGACTGTCCCAAGCCCTATGCCTAAGGGGGTCCCCGCTTTTGAGGTCTGTGTGTTCCGTTCGAGTAGATTTTTCAATTTATATTCTCCAGTATATACAGTACATATATATATATATATATATATATATATATATATATATATATATATTGTGGTCCCGCCGGACGCAGGAGGAGGAAAGGAGGGCTTGTGCCTCCTCCAGACCGGGCGCCCGTCCCTGGTTATATAGGGGACCACGGGTACAGGGCTTGGAAGCCCAGCCCTGTAGGGACTCGCGGACACCGCAGGCGGCGCCGATGCCGGTTTACCCTGTGTGGTCTTTGGCCGGGATGGAGCCCGCCGGGACGCCTTGGAAGACCGGAGGAGGGCGTGTACCTCCTCCAGACTGAGTGGGGGCGTCCGTCCTGGTTAGGCAGGGGCCTGGGTACAGGGCATGGAAGCCCAGCCCTGTAGGGACCCGTGGCCACCTCCAGGCGCCCGGTGCCTAATTATCCCGGAGCCCGGCACTTCCGCCACACCAGGAAGTGCCGGGAAGACTTTGTGGCGCCGGAGAGCGCCAGGAAAGCAGCCGACACTTCCGCCACGCTGGGGCGTGGCTAAGGAGAAGAGGCCGGAAACACCTGGGGTTCATCCGGGGCATTA
>NW_024377811.1:0-25327 GCF_016835505.1 Polypterus senegalus
GTGCCATTGGGGTTTTTCTGGGAACGGGCTCCTTCTTCTAGTGAGGCTTGGTCTCACATTGTCCTCAGCTCACTGTTAGCTCCTTGTCTGACTCTTGTAGGCAGAGAAGTTTTGCACTGAAGCACCCAACCCAGATAATAGCTTGAGCTAATAAAGCCCCCAGGTTGTCACAGAAGTTTCAGAATGTCCAACCCAATACCTATATGGAGGATTCAGGCTGCTTTGATTTTGAATAAAACAGCAGATCAGCCAAAGATGATGAGGTTGGCTTTGTGGTCTCTTATGCTTGAATGGACGGTGTTGTTCTGTCAGCCACTAATATCCAGAGATGATCTGCTGGATGGAAGTATGAATAATGTCCACCTGCTTTTAGAGTTTCAGCTAGAACTGTCATCTGGCAAGAGGAAATGTGGCTAATCAGATGTTTGCAAATCGAGAAACTGCAGCAGGACTCAACAGTAAAAGAATCAGAGCAGGCATTGACAAAACTAAAGTGCTTAATGGAGTCATAATAAAAATCACCAGCAGTCACCGACTAGAAGATATGCTTTAAATCTCGATGTTAAAACTGCAAACAAACTAAAATGGTATTTCTCTGAACTCATCATCAATCCTATGAGTACAAACAGTGAAGATCTTGGAGAATGAAGATCTTGTTGAATCCTTAGCCTCAGGCCATCGACTCAAAACCGCATAGTAATTTAAAGGAGTAACATCACAAACATCTACACTGAAAACCTTTAACGTAGATCTGCCATGAGCCGATAATCAGACGACGATCGCCTTCAAAATCTAGACGCTGAGCCGCTAACGGGTCAAAGTGAGAAGAAGCCTGAATTTATACTCACACACTGAAGCTGATTAACATTTGGACCCTTAATCTTGGATTCTGCCTCACGTGATGATGAAGGGTGTGAGGCCGAAGCGCCGGTGTTGTGGCACTAAATTCTAGGGAGGCAACAGTGCAACACGTCCTAGTAACACAGTCAAGAAGGATAAAGCTACAAAATGGCAACAGGCCACAATCACGATTTAGCAATAAAAACAGTTTATTAATTGTCAGTTCATTATTAACACCAAATGCTCATGTATTAATAATCTCTAATGTACAAGGTCTCCAAGAACTCAAAGTAAAGAAGCAGAAAAAACATTTAAAACAAACCAAAATGTCATGAACGTTCACAGTGTAACAGGCCTGGCTCATCTTGGATTAACTCTGCTGGTTATCAGATGAAAAGCAGAAAGCAAGCTGATGAAATGTCGCCTAACAGGAGAGCCGAGAGCAATCCCACCACTCAGGTGAGTCCTTCTGAATGAAGACAGACCAGGAGGGCCGCTGGCTTTGTTCATGTCTTACAAGTCTGTCCTTCTCAGAGTGCCATCCACTTTGTGCTCCAGTCCCAAACCCAAATGTGCTACGGGTGCAGGGGTTGCCAATCTGGAAGTGTCACTCTATACAGGGCTGATGAATGGTGCCATAAAAATCAACAAAAGTGATTGATCACAAATGTCACATTACATGTTTGTGATCTTTGTGATGACATTACAGTTTCAGAACATGATAACTGATAAATAATAGACTTATTCAGTGTATGGTCACAGGTTTGAAATCAGAAACACATGAACTTTGAAGTCTGCATTCCACGGCTGTCCTCATCAGTCCACTCAGGAGTGACTGACAGTTCTTCCCACACTTACAGTTGGTACCTGCCTTTTCTGTGCTGTCCTTCTGATTTTGTCCACGCCACCTCTGACACTGAGCGATTTCATCGATGTCACCTCTTCATTTTGTGGGCTCCACTTTTATATTTTTCTGCCTTCCTGCATTTCATGGCCAATGTACCCTTTTTAGATAAGTCCTTGTTAGAGTCAAGCTATACTCACACATTTGAGAACATCAATGAAATGAAATGTAAAAATAGTGTTGCCAAAAAATGAAACATAAACTTACAAAATACAGAAAGTCCAAGCAGAGTGAACCAACGCTGAGTAGTGAGGTGGTCAATTTTGACCTTCAGTGGTGGGAGTACAGAAGGCGCCACGCCTGCTTTTTGAGTTTTCTGTCAAGTAAACAAGCCAAGCTTTGGTAGCTGACACTCTCTCAGAGCAGAGCTTTCTAATCGCCCATCCTGCTGTTGGAGTTTATTGAGCTCCTGTGGCCTCCAGCTTGTAGTCTAGACGGAAGAAACGCTGTCTTGGTATCGATATGAAGAAGGTGCTGAACTCAAACTACTAATACTAAAGTATAGAGCGTCCTTCACACAGCACCCCAGGATATACTGACATGAAGAAAAGGAACATTCGTTATATTTTTAGGTTAATTTATCAAACTATCAGCTGAGACAGCAGAGATCCCTGTGTGTTTCTGCTTTTTCTTCCCCTTTTCTCTTATATGTCAGACAATAAAATCAGCTAATTTCATTTTCATTGTGTTCTGCATTCATTATGGTCTCCCATTTCTCATAAAATTTTTATTATTATTTTAAACTAGGGGCTCTGTCCCTGCTTGCTTCGCCAACATGTAATGTTGCATAAACGCAGATGATAGAAGTGGGTTAAATACATGGGAATATATCATTAATTTGACCCAAAATATTGTGTGGATGTTCTAGGCTTTCTGAATGCGTGTCTTTCATATTGATGACCATCTTGTTTATCCATCTGGGAAAACAAAGAAAAGAGTAAAGGGTTGGATGTGGCTAGTATTTGACAATAATGACGTAATCATGCTTTGCCTTTGGATACACACTAATATCTACTCTGTCTTGATATCTCCATCTTCAAATTATTATCGCTGACAATCTGGCACATGTGGGTTTATTATAAATGCGAAGTGTGATCTTTCGGATTTATATAGAAATCCAAGACAATTTCTTTTGTCCATGTTTTGTGATACATTTTATGTAAAGTGCAATACTTTTGGATTTGTATTCATTATTGGCTGTATAATTTCAATTAAGTCGGATCGCTTAACTCTTTCGAATCTTTGTTGTATCGGTTCTCTGTTATCATAAATATACACCTGACCAAATTGTGTTTTATTTAAATTAAAGTTGTCGAGCTTTAATTGTTGCAGGAACACAGAATCTCATAGCGTGTGGTACATTATTGTGTAAATCAACGTTTTGTGCATTGAATGATGCTAACACAAAAAGATTATTGTCAACGCGTATATTTTGCTTGTAATGTTTGTGGATTCACTTTCACCAAACAACAAAGCTTTTAATTCTCACGGAAAAGCCTCTTCATTGGGAAGCAGCAGTTCTTTCCCTGATGTCAACATGAATTAGACGATCTAATCTTTGGATTAAAGTTTAAAGCCTTACAATATCTACATATCCCGACATATCACCTATGTCCATATATTCAATCTCTTTTGTCGTTACATTATTTCACCGAGTAATAATTTCCCTTGTTTGCTAAATGTGATTTGTAATTCTTTTCTTGACACTTTCAAATTTTAGTAATGACATATTTTTAACTTGCTCTGTGTGTGTATCGTGCAAGTTTTTTTTTTTGCCTTCAAATTCCACTGCTTTCATAATCTGTAACCTGCTCTGTATGTGTATGGCCCAACGCTTTTTGAATGTCTTTATGAAGTTCTAGTGTCTTTTACTCTTCGGCTTTTATTTCAGACCCTGTTTGGACCTGCAAGGGTCCATTTCCACCTGTTTGGGCTGATTATTACCTTCCTTGCCTAGGTCACCATCTCACGAGAACATGCTTCCAAATAGATGTCAGTATGACGAGATCTTGACCGTGACATGACCGAGTCAAGAGAAGTGAAAGTGTCTCTGCTTCTCTGAAGTGTCCTCTGTCTTTCTTCAGAAGATCATGTCTCATTGCAAAGTATTTTTTTATAATAGATAGATAATATTGCTTCTATACATTAATTGATATTCTTCACAACTGTGGTCCCCCGTGCTAACTCCTAGCATGATGTTTTGACTCCTCTTCAGATCTTAAACATTTCTTTGAACCCTGAATGTTTCATTTTATTTGTATTTAGATCTTCTTAAATTCCCACTTTGACTCACCCTTGACACACAGCTGATGAATGTGTTGGTTTGTAAAGACTCTTATTATTTATAAATGATAACCTTCCACCCAGCTTGGATGTTAACAGTATATTTTTTTTATTTATAATATCTACAAAACACTTGGCATGGATACAAAACATGAACATAAAGACCACTAAAGCATACTATATAAAAGTGCACCATTTATGACTGTGTACTGAAACATTTTGGACAAATCATCATTCTGATGTGACGTTGTATTTTTAAAATAGAATGTGAGCAAAGCAAAATCCACTGTCCCGGACTTTATTTGACAAACATGCACTGCTAGTTGAAGTGAATAATGAACTGGTACGCAGAAGCTACCCCTACCATCAACAAAACTTACATAAACTTTGACTTAACGTATTCCTTATAAACAAACCCATGGTAAACATAATGTAATTCAAATCCTTAAATGTATCTATAGAAACATTTATATACTGCAAAAACTAGTTTACCAAAGCTAGAGTACTCTTAAGTACTTTGTACATTAATATCGACTAGAAGTTCAACCTTTCAGGAGGTTACTAATCCTCTAAGGATAGCGCCTTTCTTGGGTAGGTGGAGCAGACATTTGAGATGAGGCTTGAGTCAGCAGATTCTTGAGGCTGAGATTCACCAGCAGCAAGTGGATGAATCAGGTGTCAAGAAGGTAAACTCATTTGAGTCCTAGGAATGATGAGCTCCTTAGCCTTGTCTTGTGACGTGTCTTCCTGAGCTCGTGCATCTAGGAGCTGGTCAATATGTCTGTGCCAGACTGTATCATGCCCCACCTGCACTGTGTATGTCAATGGACCAGTCTGTGACACAATCTTACCAGGTTGTCATTTCTGATTTGAGTGCCAGTAGTCTATAGCAGTGGTTCTCAACTGAGTGGCCCCCTAGGGGCAAAACAAAAAGGAGGGGCGCAAAGATATGAAACAAAGAAAACAAGAATCAAAAATATGAAAAATACATCTATTGAAACCAAAACAAATTAAATTTAACTTCATTCTGATAGTTCAAGTTCAAGCATTTTATTGTCATTGTGTAACACAACGAAATTACTTTTAGACAGCCCCAAGGTGCATTTAATGAAAAGTCAAATAATTCCAAATATGTCATATACAGTGTTAAGTGATCAAGTAACCAGAGAAAATTGTTATTGCTCAAAGTACAGCAGCATACATTGTTATTGCACCAGTTAATGAACAGTACATGACATAGTCTACAGTATATTGTATTACAATTAGTATATTGCACATTACCAATAGAGCTTATTGCACATGTTCAATTAAAAATGATCTCAAACTGAGGAGATTCAGAGTTCAGAAAGTATATGGAAAATGGGAAAAAGTATTTTTTAGTCTGTTTGTGCGTCCACGGATTGACCAAAAGCGTCTTCTTGATGATGGAGGAGATCAACCAAAGAATTTTCAGGATGAGTTTTGTCCTTGAGAATGTTTTTGGCCCTTCTACACAGCGAAGTCTTATATGAGAGTTCAAGTGATGGCAGTTCAGTCCCAATAATGGCCTCTGCTGTTGTTACGACCCGCTGCAGGGCTTCTGTAGCAGCCTTGGTGCAGCTGTTGTACCTGCAGGCCATCATGCAGTTGGTTAATATACTTTCTAAACTGCATCTATAGAAATTAATGAGCAGCTTCTGGAGGAGGTTAACTCTACTTAGCTTCCTGAGAAAATCGAGGCATTGTTGTGCTTTGCCTATTATAGCCAAGTTGTTGTCAGCCCAGAACAGGTCCTCTGAGATGGTGACTCCTAGTACTAGAAAATAAATATAGAGTTGTCGATAAACGTTAAGTAGGTATATAAAAATGTGGATCTTTGATATATCATTAATTAAAAAGAAAACTGGTATTAGTGGGCTCCTTTCAAAAAAACGTTAGAGGGCGCTGCATTAAAACTGTTATGAAATCTCAGGTCCAAGTACTTAAAGGCTGAGAAACGCCACATAGCAAGCACTTTTGTCCAACCTCAAATATTCTAAGCTTGCATTGTTTTATTCCCTTTCAATCTTGCTGATATCCGTCTGTCACAAATTAATCCTGACACTCTTCTCTACCCATTCCACCCTGCCTACACTCTTTTTCACCCTCTTCCACAAACCCCATCACTCTGTACTGTTGATCCCTAAGTATTTAAACTCATCCACCTCTCGCCAACTTCTACTCCCCTGCATCCTCCCATTCCACTGACCCTCCCTCCTCATATCAAACACATGTATTTTGTTGTGGTGGTCCCACTGACCTTCATTCCTCCCTCTATATCTCCACCTCTCCAGGGTCTCCTCAGCCTGCTCCCTCACTATCACCTACAAATCACATCTCACAAACTCACAGTCCATGGGTCTCCTGTCTAATCTCGCCTGTCAACCTGTCCATCGCCATTGTCAAACTAAGAAGGCTCAGAGCCGATCCCTGATGTAATCCTCATTCACCTTGAATGCATCCGCCTCCTACCACAGACCTCACCACGTCACACTTCCCTGCATATGCTGTACAGCTCTTACATACTTCCACTCCAGACTGCCCTCATACTGTACCACAGCTCCTCTAAGGCACCCTCTCATATACTTTCTCTAGGTCCCACAAGACATTCAATGCATCTCCTTCTGGCCTCTCTAAACTCTCCATCAACATCCTCAGAGCAAACAACGCATCTGTGGTGCTCTTTCTTGGCAGGAAACCATACTCACTGCTCACTAATCATCACTTCACTTCTTAACCTAGCTTAAACTACTTTTCCCATAACTTCATGAAGTGACTCATCAATTTTATCCCCCTGTTGTTACTTACAGTCCCAACATCCCCTTACTCTTAAATATTGGCACCAGTACACTTCTTCTCCACTCTTCAGGTATCCTCTCCCTTTCCAAGATTCCATTTAAAAATCAGGTTAAAAACCTCCACTGCCATCTCTCTCCTAAACGCCTCCACAGGTACATAGCTCATCTGACCGACGGCTTTTCCATTTTCATCCTGTTCATAGCTGACCTTACTTCCTCCTTTGATAATCCATTGCACTTCCTCATTCACTATCTCCACATCATCCAACTTCTCCCTCTCTCATTCTTTCTATTCATGAGCCTTCAAATGTCTCTTTCCATCTGCTCTAACACACTCTCCCCCTCTTGTGAGTACGTTTCCATCTTTTATCTTTATCACCCTAACAGCTGCTCGGCCTCTCTTCTCAGCCCTCACTGGTCCTTTCTCCTCCCTTAGTGTCCAACTCTCTCATACAACTCATCATATGCCTTTCACTCTCTCTTCAACTTTCACCTTATCTCCTTGTACTCTTGTCTAATTTCTGCATCCTCTGACTATCCCACTTCTTCTTTGCCATCCTCTTCCTCTGTATACTCTCCTGTACTTCCCATTCCATCATCAGGTTTCTTTCCTCCTTCTTCTATCCAGATGTCACACCAAGCACCCTTCTGCGTCACCCTACTACATCTTCTGTAGTTTCCCAGCTGTCTGGTAACTCTTCACTACCACCCAGTGTCTGTCTCACCTCCTCCCTAAACTCAGCCTTGCAGTGTTCCTTTTTCAACTTCCACCATTTGATCCTTAGCTCTGCCCTCACTCTCTTCCTCCTCTTGATCTCCAACGTCATCCTACAGACCACCATCCTATGCTGGTTAACTACACTTTCTCCTGCCACCCCCGTGCAGTCTTCAATTCCTTCGATTGATTCTTCTGCAAGGTTTAACCTACCTGTGTGATTTTCCCTCCACTTTTTAAATGTAATCCATGTTCCTCTTTTTTAAAATATGTATTCACCACAGCCACGTCTTTTTGCCATTTTTTTAGCAAAATCCCCCACCCTGCCCTTTCATTCTTCCCCCTTTGAAAATAAATACCTACCCATTTCCTTGTCCCCATCTATTCCCCAAAACATGCCCATTGAAATGGGCTCCACTATGATTTTAACCCTTTGGGTAATTTTCATCATTTCATCCAACCCACCCAAAAATTTTTTTCTCATCCATTGCACACCCAATTTTGGGGCAAAGCCCCAAACCAAAATTCATCATCACACCCCCAAATTTCCCAGCTTTAGCCATTACTTGTCTGACACTCTTTTCCCCCAAAAAACATTTCTTAAATTTTTTTTGTTTTTCAAAAACCCCTACCCATTTTCCCCCCCAACACCGTGATGGGAAAAGAAGAACTTCGGCACCGGGCCCTTCCCCTTCCATTTAGTTTTTTGAGGGGACAATATATCATCATTCATTCTCCATCATACATTCAAGAACTCTCCCCCCTTACCATTCATACCCAAATTAAAATTTCCCTCCCCTCAGTTCCCCCCTTTTTTTACCCCCCTTTCCCTCTCCTTCTCCCTCCGGACACGCCTGCCCCCCCTCTCTTTTTCCCTTCCTTTTCTGCTAACAGGCAAAATTTCCACCAGCACCCTATTGGGGTCATTTTTAAAAATGGGAAAAACCCAATCCGATGGAAATTTGTTTTTTCCCCTCCTCTAAAATTTTTTGGGGCAAAGTTTTAACACTAAAATTTTCCTGATGTAACCCTGCTCATGTATCCAGATTCGGGGGCCCGGGCCCCGGGAAGCAAAATTGGTTTTTGCACCCTTTCTGGGGGTTTTTGGTTTCGGGTAATTTTAAATTTGTGTTTCCTGGCCCTTTTATAAAGTTGGTTCAGAAAAATAAAGTTTTCCCGGTTCAAATGTGCTTGCAAACATCCACAATATCTTTAATGTTTTTTCTGGGGTTTTCCCAATGGTCCCACTGGGACTGCTCAACAGAATATAAGTTTTCGGACCCATTACCCCTTGCAGCCAACAAACCTTCCTCAAATTCAAATATTGTTTTAAGTGGGGTACTGTTTAAACCCCCTCTCAGTGTGGGTAGCCCATTTCCCTTTTAAAAAGGCTGTAAAAGGAAATTTACCCCAAAATTCCATACTTTTTTGGTTTCAAATTCAAGATTTTTTTTACTAAATTTCTGTTTTATCCATGTCTCTTTTTTTGCGGGCCCCAGAGGCGACTTCATTACACCCACGTCATAAAAAAACATGGAAAACCCCCTTAATGAAAAACCCGGGGAGAAGTTTCAGTTTTTTTTGCATTCAGGGGGTTTTTTTTTTGTCGCCAATTCTGTTGTTTTTTTACACTTAAACCAACAGTAAAGTAGTATATTAATAAAGACAGACAAAATGTAGAAATTTTTAAAATTTTTTCTTTTTATGTGTGTAAAAGTTCTGGGCAGTAACGCAAGTATTAATCCCAAAGGGTTTATGCACATCAAAATTCAATCCAATTCTTTGAAAATATTAAATATTTTGTATTTTTTGTTTTAAATTTTACAATATATAAAAGTTTTTTGGTAACCCCAAAAATGATTTATATAAAAAAAAAGCCAGTTATATTATATTCTTTTTCTTATCCCTTTTTGAATTGCCCCCTCACTTTTTTACATTTCAGTAAAGATAACAATTGTCCATTTTTCTTTATTTAAAGTAAAATCTGCTGATGTCTTAGGAAATTTTTTCAAAGTACATTTTGTATATCCCCAACCTTTTTTGGAAAGTTCTTTTTTTATTGTTTATCCGTATTTTTAAACCAAATTTTTATATTTCATTTTTACATTTTTTGTTCACTTGACCATTTTTTTTTTCCCCCATATTTAAAATCCTTAATGCTATAATTTTTTAAGATTAGTCATGTTCCCGGGAAAAATTATTTTTTTTGGATAGAATTAAAAATGTGGGCTTTTGAGGTTCCCTTTTTATTTCTAGGATCTGTTTGCCACTTTCAAAGGTTTTTCCACTATTCTTAAAATTTTTTAAAACCAATTTGGGAACCGGGAGTCCTTTTCCCCATTCAAAAGTTAATTATTCTTTTTTTGGTTGAAAAACCAACGGGAAAAAATCATTTTTTCGTTTCTGGGACAGGTTTTACCCAAATGATTTTTGTGTGTTTTGAAAACTTCTTCGGGAATAGTCCCTTTTCCCACATTCAGAACAGGTATACTGTTTCTCCCCGTGGATTTCTGTGTCCCCAAGGGGTTTTGGGACGTGAGAATCGGCCAAAATTCGGGTAAAGTATTTTTTTTCCTCCAGAGTAAATTTCCCTCATGTGATCTTAAGGGGTCGGACTGTCTGGGGGAAAAGCTTGCCACAGTCAGAAAAGCTTTTTTTTTCTTACCAGAATGAATTATTTTATGTTTGTAAGACAACTGTTTTTGAGAATAAACATTCCATTTCAGTACAACAGTAAGGTTTCCCTCCAGTATGAAATCTCCAAAGGGGTTAAACAGAGAATTGTGAGAATTTTTTCCACATTCCAAGCAATGGGAGGTTTCTCCCAGTGTGAAGTCTCATTTGACCAGTAGGGTGCTTTGTTGTGAGAACTGCTTATCAAACCCAGGGAAAACAATAAGTTTTCGCATGAGTTCGGGTGTGGAATTGAAAGAGTATAAAATCAAGAATTTTTTAAACCCGTTCAGACCAGAAAAAAAGATTTTTTTCCAGTGTGGATTTTTTTGTCACTTCTTTTTGAAAACTTTTTCCCAAATTTTAGAACACACATTTTCTCTTTTTGGTGAGTTTGTGTGTGTATTTAAAACAGCTAATGTTAAAAAACCTTTTTTCCACATTGAAAACATCAATAGGGATTCTCTCCAGTATGAATTTCTGTGTCCCTTTTGAAAACGGGAGTTTTTTGAATTTTTTGCCAAATTTGAACAGCAATGGGGTTTTTCCCTCCTGTGTGTATTCTTCTGTGGTATCAAGTTTTTGGCACCCTTTTAGAACGTTTCCAAAATTTTCTGCTTCCAGAGTGTTTTTTTTGTGTTTGTTAAAATTCGGGATTTTTGGAGAAATGCTTGCCACATCTTTTAAACAATATGTTTTTTTTCCCTGTGTGAATCTTTCTACCCTTTTTTTTATTGACGAGAGGGCTGCCCAAATGGGGGTGGGGGGAAAAGGGCTGCCCTTTCTGCAATTTGAAATAACAAAAACATTTTAAAACATTATTTTTTTCCGACACCAAAAATTGAAAACTTTTTGGGGAAAAACCCTTTACATTTTTTTTTTTCAAAGGAGCAGGCAAGTAAAGGATTTACTAGTGGTCAATTGTCAATAGCTAAATTTTTAAACCCTTCAGTTTGGGGGGTTTGATGCCCAAAAACTCCAAAAAAATTACCCACCTTTTTAAAATAAATGAAATACAGGGATGCAAAATTTTTGGGCAACCTTTTAATTTAGTCATTTTTTTTGGGAAAACTTTTTTAAAAAAAAATGTCAAAATATACTTGGAGAACAATACAGTGTTTTTTTGGGGTTTAAAAATGAAGTTTTTTGGGTTTTTACGGGAAAAAGGTAATAATTGTTCAAAAAAAATTTGGGCGGGGTGCAGAAATTTGGGCAACAAAAAAAGAAATGAAATCAATATTTAGTAGATCCTTTTTAAAAACCCTTTTCCCGGGGTTTCCCAAAATGGGAGTCGGGATTGTGGTTGAAGGTTTTTTAAACCTTTCCCTTTTTACAAAAATTCTAGTTCATTCAGGTTTGATGGCTTCTATATGGACAGCTCTCTTTTTTCACACCACAGATTTTAAATTTTATTCAGGTTCGGGACTGAGAGGGCCCATTCCAGAACGTTGTTTTTGTTCCTAAAAAAATGAATGCCTTAGTGGTTTTTTGAGCAGTTTTTCCCAGGTCTTTTTTGTTGAAAGATCCACCCCCTGCACCCTTTCAGTTTTGGGTTACTGATTCCTAATTGGGTTTCCAGAATTTGCTGGATACGGGAGGGAACCCATGCATCCCCAACCTTTGACAAAAATTCCCCAGTCCCCCCCATGAAATAGCCCCACAGCATATTGAACCAGCACCATTTTTTATTGTGGGAGGTGTTTTTTTTAAATGCTGTTTTTTTTTTCCCCCCATGCATAAACCCCCTTGTTACCCAAAAATCACCTTAGTTTCATCAGCCCCGGCCCCTTATTCCAAAATGAAGCGGTTTGCCCAAAATGTGCGGAGAAACCTCGCTGCCCCCGGTTTGTGCTTTTTTGCATCACTCTCGATACGGGTTTTCCTTGGGTAAAGTGCCCAATGGTTGAACGATGACACTGACCCATCTGCTGCAAGAGGGATGTTGTAGGTTTTTGATGCTGGTCTGGGGGTTGGGATTTGACTGTTTTTCACCTTTCTCCCGGGCTTCTGTCTATCCAAATTTTTCTTGGTCTGCCACTTCGGCCTTAATTTGAACTGAGCCTTTGGGGTCCCCTTTTCCCCAATATGTTCCTAATTGGGAAACAGACAGCTTCAATCTCTGGGACAGTTTTCTTTTTTCCCCTTTTAAACCAAGATGGTGAACAATTTTTGTCTTGGTCATTTGAGAGTTTTTTTGTGACCCCATGTTGGCTACTCTTAAAGGAAAAATTAAAGGAGGGGGGAAAACTTACAATTGCCCCTTTTAAATACCGGATTCACCTGGGTATGTGGGTTTAGTCACTGAGTTTAAACTAAAACCTTGAGTTCCAATAATTAGTTCACAATTTTTTGGAATCAAAAAAAATTCCCGGGGCCCAAAATTTTAGGAACCTGCCTGATTTTGTTTGAAAATTACATTGCACACTTTCGAAAACCAAAAATTCATTTTTTCATTTTCTAAAATACACTGTGTTTGTCCCCCATATGATATATTTAACTGACTTTTTTAATGTGAAAAACCCAAAGATTTATACAGGAAAATAATGACTAAAAAAAGGTTGCCCAAATTTTTTACACCCCACTGTGGCAAGTGTTGGTGGCACACTGGTTGGCCCCTTTCCCTCCCCTAAAAGGGATTTAGGGTTTCGGGGCCCCCTCTGTGTGTGGTTTTTTACATGTTTTTGCTGCTGTCTTTTCCAATTTTCCACCTTTCTAACCGGAAATTTGGCCGGGGATCTGATAAACCCCATCACAAATCAAAATCAGAAATTTTAACATCAAATGGCAAATTAGCTGATTTGAAACTGATTTTGTTTTAAAAAAAAGTAGAAGACAATTTTCCCAACAATGGAAAAAAAAGAAACACATCCACGCATAGTAAAAGTTTTATTGCCATCCTACAAGAGTTTAAAAAATTTATGGTTTGAAATTATTTGTGCAAAAAAAAATTAGATAAGATAGAAAATTTTTTTTTTTCCCAAAGGAAACCACATAATCCAACGGGTATACTGATGAAAAAAAATATATATATTAAAGCTAAAAAAATGTATGAAAAAAAGACAATTAAATTTAACAAGTTGTTTTTCCCCAGGGGGGAATTGAAGAGTCGCAAGGGGGTTTCTCAGTCTGTCACTAAATTTTTAACCCCCTCTGTCGGGAGAGAACACTGTTCAGTGGATGGTGGTTTTCATTTCAGGATTTTTACCCACTCTGCCACAGATGTTAAACTGCCCAAAATTTTTACTACTAAAATTAGAGCCTGCCTTCCTAAAACCAGTTTGTCCAGGTGGGGGTTCTTCATCTTTTACTGCCCCCCCAGCACACCCCCAAAAGAAGAGGGCACCCCACAACAACCGCCCCGGAAATCTGCACTTATTGCAGTTTTTGAAGGATGCCAAAATTCTAAGAAAGTATAGGCTCTGCCCTCCTCTTAGAGCATCAGAAAATGGGCAGTCCAGTCCAATTTATCATCCAGTGCACCCCCCGATATTTATAGGTCTGCCCCCCTTGCACACAGTCCCCCTCGGGATGATCACGGGCCCATGGGGGGCCGGGGCCTCCAAAACCCAAAACCCACCACCCCCTTTGGTTTTGCTGGTGTTCAGGTGTAAGTGGTTTGAGCCCAAATATTTAACAAAGTCTTTGTTTAGCTTCCTGTACCCCCCCTTTGCCCACCCCCGATGGCCTATTTAAGTGTTGCCAGAAACTTTGCAATGGGGAGGACCCGAAATCAAAATTGGGTTTGATGTATGTTGGCTGAACAGGACCGGGGAAAGACAGTCCCTCTAAGTTCCCTTTTTGTTGGGCGAAAAATGTCAGACCTGCAGTTCCCAAGACGCCCTTAATTGGGGTCTGTTTTGGGGATACTCCAAGACCATGCCACCAAGGGTGAGGCCCCCTTTCCCCTCTCTGTCAGCTTGTCCCCAAGGAGCAGAGGGTTTAATGGTGTTTAAGGGCCGAGAAATCCAAAAAAAACTTCAGCACCACCGCCCCGTCCGGGGGGGGAGGGGCAGTGAAAAATATGATGATGGCATCTTCTGCTCCCACCTTCCCCAGCAAAACCAGAAAAATTGAGGGGGTGGACCTGTGGCCCCAGGTGGTGAAAGAGCCGCCTCCATGGTCTTCAAACACATTTATGCGAGCAACAGGCTGGGTTATTCAGCCACTAGGGCAATACTTTGGGGCCCGGGTACAAGATGTTTCCAAAAATTTTACTCTCCTGTTTTCCAAAATTTGGGGTTTAAGATGCGCCAGGGGGACTAAAATTAAGGCCCGACCTTTTGAGCCTGGCGAACCCCCCTTTGGGCCCGCCGCTTTTCTGGCACAAAGTCTCCCCCCGGCCCCTGCTCAAGGGGGCTGCTGTAATTGTGGGGGGGGATGTTCTCCAGTGGGAAGGTTTTATTGGAGGATGCAGTACCCGAGGTGAGGGGGGTTGGGGGCAAAACCATTAAAGAAGTTTTTCATTTGGGTTTTTTCTTCCATTCCCTCTCTATGGTGGCACCCCCTTCGAGTTGCAGCCAGTGATGACCTTTTTATCCAAACCCACATTTCTTCCCCTGCTGTTATTGGGGAAATTCTGCCAAGCTTTTTCCAATTTCCCCTTTTACCGCCTGAGCTGGACTTGAGTTCCCTTTTCCAGCCGCTACTTCACCGCCTTTAAAAAAACCCCCTTTTTTCTTTCCCCTTCCCGAAACCTTTTTTTGGCAAACTAACCAAAAGTCCATACAGAAGTTGATGTAACCCTTTTGATTCAACAGCCCCTTCAATGCCCCCCAAATTAACCCCCGGGAATATATCCCAATTTGGGAGGGTTCCCCAGTTCCCCAGAGCCTGCTCTGCCTCAGGGGGCCACTTTGAATGAGCGGAATTGTAGGTAGCCCCCCCTCTTTTTGGGTTTGAAAGGGGGCTGGGAAACAGAATTGGGTTTTGATCTGTTTTTCCCCCAGGAGGGGTAAAAACGGGACTTTTTAAAGCCTTTTTACAAGGTCAAAAAGTCCTTTTTTCCCGGTTTGTCCACATACTGGGAGAAAGGAGTCCGGGAAGGGGGTTCTCTGCTAAAACCCTTTAAAAAATACAAACCTTATTTAAAAATCTGAGAAGTTTAAAAAAGGATTTAGGAAGAAACTGTTCAAAGGCTGAGGTGACCCCCGTTTTAGTCCAGTCATAAGCCCTTCCACCGGGCCCACAAAAGGGGAGGGAATTTAGAAAAAACCCCCAAACCCTTTTTCCCAAAGCAAAAACGCCCAAAAACTTTCCGTGGAGCAAAACAGTGGGATTCAAAACCGGAAAACCCGCCACTTTAGTTCTTGGGAAAATGTCACCTTTTAGATCATTTAGATCCAAGATTCCATCTGCCAAAATGTTTGTTGACTGATTTATTTTGTATAATTAATTAACCAGGCAGTAGCTATTTTTACTAAAATCCCTTTTAAAACCTTTTAGTGAATTGTGTAGATGGGAGGAAAGGGGGAGTTTTAATTACTTTGGGACATAAATATAAATCGTTTTCAAGTGGAGGGCCCAAGTTTGAAAAATTTTAATCAGCCCCATTCCTGTTGGGTAAAAAAATGGTAAACCTAGTTTTCAGATAAATAAAAAAATAATAATAATACTTTATGCATACTAAAAATTGAGTGTGAATTTGTCAATTTTAAGTTAAGGGAAATTTGTAAAAAGATATTATTATCAAAAACAAAATTCCTTTTTTAAACAATGGTAAAAACAATTTTTTTTTTCAGATATTTGCAAATCCAAACCAAACTGCTTAACCAGTGTCTCAAACCAGAAACACCCCCAGAGCAAAAACACCCAAAAGATCCAAAAAAACCCCCCAAGAATTTATAAAAACCCGCAATAAAAACAAAAAAGATATTTGAGTCCGGGGGCATCAAAAGGTGGGGAAACTTTTTTTCTGTGAACCTTAAAAACCCCAAGAGATGCTGGGCCCCTGGTTTTAGAGGAGGGAAAAAAAGCCCCAAAGGCCCCCACCCGGCCCCCCCTTATATGAGTGGGAGACAGCGAGGGGCTGTTTTAGTACGGGAGGAAAAAAGCTTTGGGGTGACAGGGGGACCAGACTGTCCTCAGAAAATGCAGAGATGCTTATATTCTTGGATAAGAAAATCAGGGTTACCAAAGTCTCATTTTTCCTTGGGGCAGAGGGCCCAAAAATCTAAAGAACATTTTATTAGAATCGGGAGTAAGGGTTAAGAATGACTTTTTTTTTTGTTCAGCTTGGGTTTTTTTTTCCATTATGTGTGAATTTTGGGTAAAAAAGTTCTTTTTGTGTGCTGTACCAAGGCATTTTATTATGGAATGTGGGAAATTTTTGGGTGGCTAAATATCATTTATTATGAAGAAAAAAAAAGGATTATTAATTTTTGATATCAAAAAGATCCCAATGGAATGGATGATCAAATCACCCCAAAGACTATTCAGAGCCTTCATACACAACAATGTTCCCGAATTTATTTTTCCTTTTTAATTATAATGTATGTGATGATATTTCATTCCCAGAACATAATCTGGGAAAAAATAAAAAATACAAAATATTCCCCTTTGGTTTGGGGGGGAAACGCTTAGCTCAGCTGGGGGTTGTTCAGGGGGTCCTGGGGGGCAAACCTTCCCACAAGGCCACAAGGGACTCTTTTTGTTTCTGGTTACTTGGTTCTTCCCTTTTATCCCCAAAAAATGCAGGTGAAGTGGGGGGTAATCTTACCTGATGGAAAAGCTGGGAAAGGGGCCAACATCATCTCACAGTGAAGATTTCCTTCCCAAAACCGCCCGCTTGGGCCAAAAATTGGGCCCAGCAAGTTCAGGGGTGAGAGAGAACACAAGATGCTGGGGAAGACCCCAGACCCCCAGGGAAAGTCAAAATGGCCCGGAAGGAGCTCCTTTTTAAGAAGTCAAAACCCCAAGATTATCAATTAGACAGATGGGGGCACAATTTTGGTGTGCACTCTTTTAAATTCAATTTTTATTTAGGGAAAGGGGGGAGGATTTGATTCTTTCTTATTTCTTTTGTGGGCATTTCTACCCTTTAAAACCGCCACACAATTTAAGAAATATACATGCCTTTGCCAAAAGGAATTTTTTTTATTCCCATTGAACGCATGCCTTGGGCCTTAACAAAACGTCACAGCTTCAGTCAAAGCTTCATGATGTTCAAGTCATGCGCCAACACCCCTTTTAAATTTTTTCCTTTTTCACTCAAGTTTCTTTTAATTTTATTTATCAGGTAACCTATTGTTTGTTATCATGGGTCCAGCAGGTGGTTTTAATCCAATTAATTCCTGGTGGTTTAACCCCTTTTAATCTTCTAGGGAAAAATCAAAACACCCACCATTTAAATTTATAAATGCTTCCCTTTTTTATATTTAATCACATTACTCCATATTCCAACACTTGGACCCTTTTCCCTTTTCTCCCATTTCCCTGATTTTTTTTTCAGACTCTGGGGTTTAACCTGATTTCAGCTCTGCAGAATTTTTGAAGCCAGTTTCCTGTATTAGTGGGCCAGGGCTGTAAACTGGGTGGAGATTCTTTACAGGCCTTTGCTTGGGAAAAAATCCTCAGCCATGCTTTTTAAATTCAAAACCCAAAAGAGAAACTTATTCAAATCCTCAGCTTAAAGGCAGCTCACCCATTTGCACTCCTCCCCCTCTTTAAAATTTTTTTCGGGTCCCCCCCAGCTTCACACACACATCCCTTTTGGGTGTGAGCCGCCCCAAATCCCCCCTTTAATTTTCCCACCATTCTTTCACCCACGCCCATCTTTTTTTGGGAGAGGCCATCTCTGTAGGAAACTTCCCTTTTTGTTTTTTTGTCTGCCCTTCTCTTCTCGATTCACTTTCACATGGACAGCTCCCCGAGTTGGGGGCCATTAATCACCCGTGAAGGGCCAAGTGGAAAAGGGAAAATCCTCTGAAAAAAAAAAGGGGGAAAAATTAACTTCCCTAAAGTCAGTAAAAAAAATGAGCAAATTTTAGGGTTACAGTGCCCCCCAAAAGGTTTTTGGGTTTAAAAAACATTATTCTCTATTTCCTTCTCTGGGCCCCCACAGTTTTTAAAATTTTGATCAAAAAAATTCAGATGGGATCAAAGTGGGACTGCAGACCTTCATTAAAGGGGATTGGATACATTTTAAGGGACCATGTAGATATGAAAAACACCTTTTTCTACACGGAACCCCTGGGTTTTGGGCACAGCAAATGGCAGGTCTATTAAAGCCGCATATTTAGGAATTTTTTCAATATCCCCCCTGGACTTAAGTTTAACATTCATTTTACAGGGTAGCTAAGAAATTTGAACCCGCCTGCATTTGAAATAAAAAAAAGGGACACAAGAGATGGAAAAATGAAGATTTTTAATGAAATTTTGAGCCCAGAAAAAAAAACAAATTTTGGGGTTGGACTGTCACTTTCCAGGGGTAGCATTGTGGGGCAAATTTTAGCAGAAGACCCCGTACAAAAATGAAGGTGCAATTTTTCTGATAGAAAGGCTTGATGTGTTTGTATAGGGGATAAAGATCTTAATCAAGATATTTTAGATTATGACAAAATTAAAAGGGGGAGGCAGTTTTATGGTGGATTATATCATCAATTTAAAAGAGGGTGCTCAGGTAATTCCAAGCAAATCATCACACTTTTAACCCCATCATCATAGATTTTAAAAAATACTAATTTTTTTTGAAGATTCCATGGTTATGGGGTTTGTGAAAACTACAATTTTTAAAAAATGGTTTTGCTATTTAAATTTTAACAAAAAATAATTTTACTTTATCGGTGGACTGGGCGCCCCCCCCTAAAAATTTTTCCCCCCCTTTTTGCCCTTTCGGGATTGGCTCCAGTTGGGCCCCAGGGGATAAAGGGGTGGATGAATAATCACTGGGCGGGACGGGGGTTTTGTAGGGAAATTTTGCTGCTGCCTCGCGAAGTGGGGGCCCGGGTTCACTTCCCCGGTTTCCCCTGGGGTCTGCATACCCCCCGGGGCGGGGCCCCCCACAGTCCAAAAGACATTGGTTAGGGCATTGGCATTGTAAATTGTCAATGGTGTGCCGGGGTGGGTGTGCCCCTGGGTGGGCTGGGTGAAGCATTCATTTCACGGACAAATTAATCAAACATAAAAACCCCCCGGGACCAGCTGTGCATGACCCCCAATATCGGCTTAAAAAACCCTGGAGGGGAAGGTTTGTGGCCCCCTCCATGTAACTCCCCCAAACCCCAAAACCCCCTGCAACCACAAAGGGGCAGGCACCTTCAAACACCCGCCCGATATCCCCAAACTCCCCACCGCTGGATTCCCCCCCGACCACCTCACGCTCTCAATTCCCCACCTTCGACCTTTTTTTGATCTTTTGGCCGTGGGAAAGGGGTCGGGCGCCGAGGGTCTCACAACAAAAAAAGAGGGGAATAACTGCAGGAGGGAAAATCTAAACGCCATAAAAGAATGCCCACAACACCACAACATTTTCCCCAAAACCCTTTTACGGACGCCCCCCGCAAGGATGAACTGCCCGTTTTTTTTAAGGGCAACACTGAAGGACCGGGGGAGTAAGAATAACAGGGAATTGATGTTACTTGGTACAAGCAGAAGTGTCTTTTTTTCTGAAATGATATCTAAACATTTTTAAAATTTAAATTATTTAATTTCAAGCCCTTGCCAAAAAAATTTCCCCAAAAAGGGTGCTTTTAAAAAAGTTTTTTTTTTCAAGTGTCACATTTTTCTGAAAGTAATAAAAAATTAATTTGCATCGGCCCTGTTTCAGAATACATCATGAGAAAAAGAAATTTTAAACCCAAGTACCTTCTTTTATACACTCAAATAAAAAGGACATTTACCTGAGATTTAATTGAAAAATAATCAATGAGGGACATATCATTAATAACAAAATTTAACTTGGGGCATGGTAGAGCACAATCCCAGCGGGGTCAGAACAACCCCGGGCAGGATGCCAGCCCACCGGGGGCCCCCACTCACAAAAGCCAAGGAGGTGGAGGGAAAAAAGAGACCCGGGGAAACCCACATGGAAAATGGGGGGAAATATGCAGGGGTCTGGGCAGGGGGGACTTTAGGGTTAACCTTACCTTGGTGAGGCCCCCCATTAATGGTCCTTTCTTTGAAACTTTTTTTTTTGGTTTTTTCAGTCATGTTTTTTCAAATAAATTTCAATGTAGTTATAAAGATAATTTTTTGTAATTATGAATATTTCCCCTTTTTTTAATTGAATGTGGCTTAAAATGATTTTTGCAGATGATGTTGTCCTGTTTGCTTCATCAGGTCATGATCTTCAGCTCTCTCTGGATCGGTTCGCAGCTGAGTGTGAGCGGCTGGGATACAATCCACCTCAAATCCGAGACCATGGTCCTTAGTCGGAAAAGGGTGGAGTGCCCTCTTAGGGTTGGGGGAGAGATCCTGCCCCAAGTGGAAGGAGTTCAAGTATCTCGGTGTCTTGTTCACGAGTGAGGGAAGAATGGAGGTGAGATGAAGGCGGATCGGTGCGGCATCCGCAGTGATGTGGGCTCTGCATCGGCTGTCGTGGGGAAAAAGATTTGGCCAAAGGCAACCCTCTAATTTCCCAGTCGATCACGTTCCTACCCTCACCTATGGTCATGAGCTATGGGTAGTGACCGAAAGAACGAGGTCACGAATACAAGTGGCTGAAATGAGTTTCCTCCGCAGGTGTCTGGGCTTTTCCTTAAAGATGGGTGAGAGTTCAGTCATCGAGGGGCTCAGAGAAAGAGCCGCTCTCCTCCGCATTGAGAGGAGTCAGATGAGGAGGTGTTCCGGGCACGCCCAACCGGGAGGAGGCCCCGGGGAAGACCCAGGACATGCTGGGGGGACTATGTCTCCTGGCTGGCCTGGGAACCCTTTGGGATTCTCCCAGAAGAGCTGGAAGAAGTGGCGGGGAGAGGAAGTCTGGGCCTCTGCTGGTGCTGCCCCAGCGACCCAACCTCGGATAAGCGGAAGAAGATGGATGGATGGATGGATAGTAGTGGTAGTAGTAGTAGTAAATTGGCAGGAATGAGATAAAACTCAAGATGGTAATATTTATTCGAAGAGCCCTCATGGCATCAGGGTGAGAAGGTGCCTTGTCTCCTGTTACGTGAGCTCGTCTGCTGCCCCTCACTTACACTGGCACTCATTACACTAAGGGGCAAATGCACTGAAACATTCTACTGCCAAAGGTAAAAATACAAAGGAGAACATTCCAGATAAAGGAAGAGTTTTTTTTAATTATAAACAATGCAACATAACTATTATATGTGTTGTTACTCTTTTATTTAATCTCAGCAAACACTACATATTTACATGGAAAATGCATATGGGTAATATGTTTATAATAATTCTGATCAAAATATATTAATGAGCAAATTGAGACACATTGGCCTTTTACCTTTAAGCACTTTGAGCTACATTTTTTTGTATGAATATGTGCTATATAAATAAATGTTGATTGATTGATTGATTTACCAAAAGCGTGTGCGCTGTCATTTAGGACACAATGCATTGTTAACGTCACGCACTCTCTACTGACGCGATGTCACGAAAACAAAAAAACAGCGTAGGCCATGCAAACTCACAGCCTCCTAGATTTCTGACCTATGATTAGTTGTCAGTCTATATATATATAAAATTATTTTCGCGTTTGAAACGGAAATTACGTATGACCACAGAACATATTATTATACAGGAACTAATTACTTAAATCGTCTTTATGAATTGTTATTATTTTGTGACAGTTATTTTACTGATGTATAAAAGAAGTAAACACAAACACGCCAATCTATCCCATAGAAGTGCGCCCGCGTCGCCCTCTCCCAGCCCTCCTCTCTGGACTCCAGCGCTGAGCCGTCCGCTGACAGGCACGTTCTGACAGAAGTTTTATTTATTCGTCCACGTGACTGTCGCAGAAACTGCCACATTTCTGTATAACTTTTTTTTTAATTGGCAGTACTTCATAGTAGAAGAGATGAGGAAAATAGCTTTGTGTCTTTTTACTTTTTAACGGCGCCGAGCTGTAAACAATGCGAAGATGACACCGCCTTCTGTGGCGAGGGGTCGTGAGCACAAAGTGGACACTCGGAGGCGCGGAATGTCGGGCTGCTCCCCGGGTGGGAAAAGCTTCGCAGTTTAGGGCGGCGTCCTCTTCTCGCACTGTTTTGTGACACTTGGTGCCCGTCGGTCCCTGTGAGAGTGGAAATCTCTGTGAATGAGTGTGATCGGCCATCGAAGCAAAACTCTCTTTGTAAATTGGCCACGACTACTTACTGTCCCTTAAGCTGAGTTCAGGTCACTAAAACCCTGCAACATTCAAGGTTGCTTTTGTGATAAATTATTTTAAGAAGATGGAGGGTTTACATCTAAGAAGATGTACCGACCTCTTCATGTTAAGTTTTGGACTTAGGAATTGTTTGGACCTTCTGTCCGTTAAGCACGGAAGGCAGCGTCCACATTTCTCAGAATAATTTTCTCTTAAATCACAGGCACGAGTGAAAAGGTTGTCAAGCAGAAATTTGCAGGATCGCAAAGAAAATGTAATTTCTATACCACAGCGGTCGGGAGCGCCTTTCACAAAAGGGGTCTGCTAATGAGAGATGATCCAAATACATTTAGCTGGCGTTTGTGCTACTTACCTGTTGTGTTATAGCACCTTTAAAATGTATCTTTACTTCTTACATGTTAATGTTTTACTGTTTAATAATTTATATACTACATTTTATTCTTTCCCTTCCTAGTGAGCGAGTCATGGGTAATCAGCTAGTATCATATAAATAAAGTCATTGTAAGAAGATGACAAGTCTGCTATAGTCAGTTCAGTTAACGCTCCATTTAAAAACTTGCATGTACAGAATATAAAACAGAATCTCAATAAAGTGGAACTCGTGAGTAGTAACGAATAATATGTGACACTCGAAATTATAATTCATAATAACATGAACAAATAAAATTAGACATCCTAAAACAGAGACTTTAAACGTATGCATTTTAATAACTTACTTAGGAGACTTGTGTGGTGTTTCAATATCGAATTAAGAGCTCAGTAAGCCACCTGTTATACTAAACCAGGGGTCTCTAAAAGTACAACCGTGAAAGAATTGCCCCACCTCCTAATTATATTGTGTATGTAAAAAGTTTCACTGTAAAACGTAATAAGCTTCATATTCAAGAGTTTGGAGACCCTGGTGTTGTCCTAATTTGTATAAACATCACATAAACTACTGTCCAGCATGCCTAAATGTGTCTTTTCGTTTCTGATCGCTATACGCACTTCCACCTTGAGACAATTCGCTATAAACAGTTTCAAATCACGCCTTCCAAACACGCAGAGGACAGCGTGAGGCCCCTTCATTGTTGGCGGCGCGGCCTCTTCGTTTCATTGTCTTATATTGAGTTGTTAGACTATTTACTGTTAAGTGCTGTTTGAGCTGCTTTAGTACAGGGGTCTCCCAAAATTTTCACAAGCGCCACATTGGGTAGTTCAACACTTTTCAGCGGGCTAAAATAAAGATAAAAAACTTGATATATGAGTTTTATTGAAAGCAGAAAATTTTATAAACTAGAGTATGTGAGAGTAAATTAACGTATATTAATGGGCCAACATTTCCATCAAATTTGATATTTTCATCACAAATTATAATAAATAATTAATGTGAATGATGGAACTGTTTTGTGCTTTTGAAATCTTATTAAACTGAGGTTCAAATTTTGAAATGCTAATTACAAGTAGCTACTTCAAATCTCATCAGATAAATTTGACCTGTATTCTAACTTTGTATATTTCATTTGGGAAAACGTTTGTTAAGAAGATATGTTGTCCCAAAATGGAAATAAATTTTAACAAATTTCTTCAAATTTGGGAAAATACTCAAAATTAAAGATTTATAAAAATCGATCAAGTTTCCTTCCTTGATTTTCTTTATATGTTTATTTGCCTGAAGTTCAATCATTTCCATTTGAATTTGACTTGGGACATCAGTGACATCACAGTCCAACGGTTTTGAAAAATCGAATTTCCCTGGGATTGAGTCCAAATCACAAATCATTTCTGAAATTGTTGTTTAAGATCTGAAAACAAAATTGCGAAATAGAAAGGAAAAATTTCCCTTTACCCTTTAATGCAATTCTGCACAGTATGGCATATGAGCAAAGTTACAATATTTCACCAGGCCTTCCAGAAGTATCAACATTGCTCTGAATGCCTTGATAAAGTTAATAAATCACAAATTAAGTTATTTTCACCCCGCAACTTTACATTCAAATTTTTTCATGTGGTTCACCAGATCTGAGAATTGCCAATTTCAAAATCACTCAGTATCTGATAAAGTGGTTCATAAGTTTTTCTCGGAAGAAATATATCAGTTTCATTCCTGGATGAAAGACCCTTTTAACAGCGAAGCCATGAACTCAGTATAAAATGTCAAGTCAACACTGGAATCAATCCCCAGAAAAAGACCAAACTGGCGGATGAAGTGCATGAGAAACGAATTAAGTTTCCATCGAAATAACAGGTTTGAAGACACAGCTCATATCACGTATTCTCCCCCAGAGTGATTGTTGGTGAATAACAAGGAAGAAACAATGGGTTTGATATTCCTGCATCCTCCCCGCTTTTTTGGATTGTCCAACCAAACCATCTTCATACCAGACATGTTTTTTTCCTCCATCAGCTGTCACGACTGCAGACGATTCCAGTCCCAAAATTTTATTCTGTTGTGGTTTTGAATTTCTTTGAAGATCTCCTCTCTGTTGTAGTGCCGCATGCTGTGAAGTATGCTGATTCCTGTGTGACATTAAGTTCATAGATGCCATGAAATAATACTACAGTTCGAGGTCTTACAGACTCCAGTTGATTCATCCAGCGACAGAGAATCCGACTTAAACATTGGGCTTTGCCTACAACTTTGCTTTCGAATGCTATTTCCCGTATTTTTTACCCAACGAGCAACAGTTTAGGGGCAGGACTTTTTCATTTTATAAAGATCAAGTGTTTCTCGAAAGCGTCAAATCAGCCATCAATGGGTTTTTTCCTCAAATATTCTTTGAGATATCGCCCATCGATGAATGTTTCCCCTTTCTTTTGAAATTAAGGGTTTTTTT